>NC_139954.1:29403814-29511314 GCF_963454915.1 Gymnoscopelus microlampas
CAAACTAAAAGCTCACAACACGGATGCACACGACGGGTTGTGAGCTTGTAGATCAGCTATTTTTCTAAATAAGTGAAAAAATGTATAATATTCATTTAAAACTTCCGCCTATAACGTCATGGACAAAATAGGTTGAAAGGGTATAGAAATTGACTGTATGGGGAAATGAGTGTGCACAAAGTACTGATATAGTAAATTAACAACATAATACATAACCTTTTATATAGTTATATATATTGCAATAATAATGTGTCATCACAAAATCCCAAGGAATACCTGAACTTGTCTCACTGCCACACCAGTGTGCCTCGGCACACCGTTTGGGAACCACTGTTATAGGCTACAAAACATAAGCAGTCTAAAATAAGAGATGTAGAATTACATTGAAAAAGAGACATTCAACATGTGGTCTGTTTTTTTATTTTTCTTCACTACTCAGCTTTAGCTGTACTACCCTGTATATAAACATGAAAAGGAGAGAAATGCTCTAAAACCGATGCAGTTCTCCCTTTGCTTGAAAGAATCCTGTGTAAATCGATGCATAGATGAGGTGATATGAGGGTTAAAAAGGCCTTGCACAGAGTTTGAGCCTCTGGATGTGCAAAAGGTATGCTCTTCTCAACCTGAAAATGGACTTCACTTCATGTCAAAGAGCTGTGTACCTGTATCTGTCCTGGCATTTGGTTGTATGATTTGCCTGTGCGAGAGCCCTCTCACCCGCGCCATTTGCAGCAACAGGCTTGCATTTTCAGTAATGCTTAATTTATATTCCGTCGATCGACAGTGTCGCTCCCTAAAAATATCAGATCTACAATCTTGTACATAAGTTATTTTTAGGCAACTCCATCCTACGACAAAGTATAAATCAGGCTTAAGCCGTTGCCTGAATGGGAATGAAAGTCAGTGCCTAACTACAGTGAGATTACTGATTTGTAGACACACAAGAATATTATAACTCTCTTCCCCCTACCTATTTGAACCCCATGTAAAAATTAGTAATTATCCATTGTAAATGGTTAAAACTCTTTCAATAGAAAAAGATGTTTCTAAAAATGGAACATGGATTTTCATCAAGTAAAAACATTTCCCCTCTGCATATTTATGCTTTCCACATTTTTCTTTTTTTTATATAAGAACACGCTTAATAAAAAAATCTATTCCTCCTCTCTTTAACTGCTACTTTTTTATGATATTCACTTTTCTCACAAACACGCATAGATCTTTTGTCGTTTGCAAAATTGTCGCCCATGTGTCAATAGTAATACGCTATTTGAATCTATCCCTGTGGGTTTTCATTTTGTCATTTTCCCTTGCTTTTTGACCCGCCTATTCAAGAGTATGTGTTGTCTTCAGTTAGGTGTGTGCGTGTGTGTGCAGTATGTGTGTGTGTGTGTGTGTGTGTGCGTGTGTGCTCTCCTATGTTTGACATTTGGTGCATGGGTGTGCAGGTGTACATGCGCTCTCTCACAGGTTCATACGGTGAGATCGTCTGACCTGGCCCTGCTGCTGGCTTTGCTCAACCGGCTCAGCGGTCTCGTGTCTTCTATCGTATCCGTCGCCTCCATCCCTGCCTCCGCGGGAGGCCCCCCCTCCCCGTTCACCACCTCCTCTACCTCAGCATCCTCCTCTGCCACCTCCTCCTCCACCACCTCCTCCGCCCTCTCTGCCTCTGCCTCCACCTCCACCTCAAACTCTGCCGGCTGCTGCGCCACCTCCTCTGCCTCCTCCTCCTCCTCCTCCTCCTCGTCCTCCTCGTCCTCCTGCTCGTCCGCCTCCGCCTCGTGTAGTATCACGCTGCCATGCACCGCTGGCATGCACTCGGTGGTTTGGGCGTAGGAGGGCAGAGTCTCATCATACACCTTAGAGATGTCCCCCATGGGTAGCACCTCCTCTACTTTCTCCTCCAGGCACTGGAAAGGCGGGGACAGTCTACCGGCCTCCATGCCCACCTCGGCCAGGGGGTAGAGGTGGGTCACGGGGGGAGCTTTCTCCTCCTCCAGCAGCCTGTAACCTTTAGCCCGCTGCAGGGAGGGCATGGACAACGGGTGCAGGCTCTTTCCTTGGAGTGGCAGGGGGGCCGTGCCCTCGCCTTGTGCCGGCGCTGGGGCCGGCTTACGGAAGACAAAGCGAATCTTCTTCAGGCCCAGGTGGCTGATCTCCACGAAGTTGAGGAACAGCGAGACGCATGCCACGGCGAGCATGAAAATGATGAAGACCGTCTTCTCGGTGGGGCGAGACACGAAGCAGTCCACCGTGTTGGGGCACGGCCAGCGGCTGCACTTGTACAGCGGCAGGATGCGGAAACCATACAAGAAGTACTGGCCCACCACGAAGCCCACTTCGAACAGCGTCTTGAAGATGATGTGGCAGATGTACGTCCTCAACAGGGTTCCCTCCAGACGGAACTTCTTGCTGCCCTTGGTGCTGGTTTCCTTGGTGGTGCGGACGCTCCCCTGGTCGGGCGCCAGGGGCAGGCGCTCCTCGCTCAGCTCCTGCTGGCGGCTGAGCTCCGCCTCCTCACGCTCCTTGCGCTTCTCCTCCATGTGGACGTGGTGAACGGCATGGCCCACGTACACCAGCGATGGCGTGGACACGAAAATGATCTGCAGCACCCACAGGCGGATGTGGGAGATGGGGAAGGCCTCATCATAGCACACGTTCTCACATCCGGGCTGCTGGGTGTTGCAGACGTAGTCGGACTGCTCGTCGCCCCACACAAACTCCGCTGCAGTGCCCAGGATGAGGATACGGAAGATGAAGAGCACCGTGAGCCACACCCGGCCGATCACCGTCGAGTGCTCATTCACTTCCTCTAAAATATTACCCAGAAAGCTCCAGTCACCCATGATCGGTCCGTAGCACTGCAGAATGAAGGGTGGGGTAGGGTGGGATAGGGAGGGATAGGGAGGGATAGGGAGGGACAGGGAGGGTGGGGTAGGCAGGGCAGACAGAGGGAGGGGAAAACAGAGCAGAAAAAAAAGTAAGGAATGTAGAACCGAAAAAGTTAAACTCGTGTAAATTTCTATCTTTAGCCTTATTTGTATGCTACCACGTGTATTTCTTTCACCAACCCATTGCACTGGGATTTTCCAACATTTTAAAAGTTAAACTTAAAAGCCAGCCATGTCCGATGTCCATTCTCGTTACACGTGGACAAAACTACATTCTCTACATAATCTATCAAAAAGTGTGCAAAGGGCATTTTAATGCAGCCCGATGTGATTTTACTATAACACTGCATGTACTCACATTCTTTAAACAGCAAAGTTTCACATTAACAGAGGCATGGTCGGAAAAATAAAAGCCCTCACTCTAGCCATCTAAACCACTGTCTCACCAGCCACCAAATGCTACACGATGCCTCCTGAATAAGAAGCCTCTAATCAGAAATCAATAAATAAAAAGTTAAGTCCCTTCATCTGTAAGGTTAACGTTATCAAATGGGCAACTTGCCACAGCTGCGGTTCCGGCGAAGTTGAGTCCTGTCCCGTTCTCTTGGCACCCGGCGGGGAAAAGTGAACTTTTTTCTGCCCTCTTTCCCACCTAAAGCCCTGTCCTTGTCGCCCCACTGAGCAGATGTGAATGAATCGGCTCTGATGGTTGGTTTTTAGTTTGCTGCAATATTTAAGCTTGGAGCCAGACAGCCTTTATTTGCCGGGCGACGCGTGGTGACGCAGGAGACAATAGGATCAACAGAGGCAGAGCAGGGATGTATGGGAGCAGGCCTGAGGCTCCCACACCAACATGGACGCTGTAGAGTCAGGGCACAGGGTACACACCAACGCAGCATGCAACTTCCACACACGCAATCATACACATGTACACACAGACAGTACTGTAGGAAAAACAACGGCAGCAGCTGACCAACTGCTGGCCACTGCCCTACCAACCTTTAGAGCACAGGGGCTCCATGTCATACTGTCAGCGCACACACATTATATGAAGGGATGTCAGAGATGAATCTCCATAGACATAAACTCTGGTGTTTGGTGCACAGTAGAATCCTCAGGGTTAATTTAGACCTGAGTGTAAAAATCCATGTCATACGAGTCCATTTTGATGGGTCCATTTGGACAAATTAGCATGAGTATTTTACTGTGTGTAGTGTGTATATTCTTATTCTACATTGTTATTATAGCCACACAGTAAAATCATCTGTGTTAATTTAACTCTGAGAATATAGAAATTGAAGAAAGTGGAATCTTATGCGTCCACCCTTATGGGTCCATTTGTATGGGTTAATTTGTGTCTGTTTTTGCACTCAATTAGCATTGAGGATTTTACTGTGTAGACATTCATAGTATAGCTGACGGTGGGGGGCAGTTCTTAACCACTTAATCCCTATATGCTTAGTTGACCAGGGTCTCCCAGGGGACCATACTTGGTCCCCTCCATTTTTCCCTCTAAATCTCTTTTCCAAAAATAGCTCACAATGCGACGTGTTGTTGTGAGCTTGTAGATCTGCCTGTTTGCTTATGTTTGCCGAATGTTCACTTATGATGACAAACCCGAAATAGGGATGCTAGGTTTCATGTGGTTAACTGACTTTTGTACCAAGTGACGTCTGCCGTGACATTATTGTGACGTTTATCTATCTATTAATTCACAGATTTTTAATTGAAAAGTAAGGTTTCACATTTACACATCTTACAGATTTTATGTACTAAATAATGCAGAAATAACCACCTTCACAAATATAAATACTTGTGTCATTCACTGTCAACGGGATACAGGATGCATCTTCATTTTAATTTAGCATGTAAACCCTTTTCATTAAATGGACAATGGTGTTGTCAAAATAGGCTCACAGTGTCTGTAGAGCCAACAAGGTCTATGAATGTGTGTGCGTGAGTTCGTGTATCATCATATGTGTGTCACCATAGCTGGAATGTGAAGAATTTCAGCTACTGAGTGAAAGGACACACAGGGATGACTCTAATATGGAAGCCAGTCTAACTTTCCAGGCACATGGAAGAGTAAACGTTGTGGTATAAATCTTTTGATCTCTGTATCGTTTCACAGTTGGTTCAACAGAGAGAAAGGCTGACGATGAACTGTGCCTGTGTCCATGACAAACATATAGAATATTACTTACACCAGTGGTTCTCAAAGTGGGGTCCGGGGACCCCCAAAGGTCCTTGAGGGGTGTCCAGGGGGTGTCCAGCTAAATTAGTTAATACAGCATCAAAATCAAAATGCATAGGCTATTTGAAAATAGCCGATCTACAGGCTCACAACGCGCCACGATGCGTTTGTAAGCTTGTAGATCTGCTGTTTTCAAACAATCTCAGCTGGCACAAATTGTTTTCAGATGGAGGTCCAGGGCCAAATACATATTCATTCGGGGTTGACATGAACAGGTTTGAGAACCACTGACTTATACAGTGCTGCAAGGCTGCATTGTACACATTGCACATACACATTAAAAACATACGCATTTAAAAAAAGGGAATGAAACCCTCAGCTGATTTTGTATTTTGTTTTCCTGTAAAAACTACAGAAGGGTAAACACATGTACCAGCTGTGTTGTAAGCAACACAGCTGCAGCTAATACAATTAATAATGGGTGTGTTAGATTTTGGTGTCAGTGTGCAAGCATTGACAACACGCACGCACGCACGCTCGCTCGCTCACTCACTCACTCACTCACTCACTCACTCACTCACACAAACAAACAGACAGAGAGAGAGATACTAACCTGTATACTCATAGAGTGTAGCTGCATAGAGTCTACACAACTACACTGTAAAATACTGAGTCTTAGCCAAATGGACCTTTACAAGCCCTGGAAAGGGAGGGACAGAGTGCCAGCCTCCATGAGAAAGGGCTGGGAACGAGGCTAGCCAGCCTCCATGCCCACCTCGGCTGTATGGGGGATAGAGCAACAGGTCCATTTAACCGCTTAAACCCTTGCATCCCTAGTGTTCACAACACACAGCTTGTGAGCATGTAGATCGGCTAAGTACAGAGCCAACTCAGGTCCAGTAGCAAGTCTAGTAGCAAATCTCAACCTGTGGGCCACGAGGGTATTGTAAGTGGGCCCCCAAATAATTGGCAAATTGATAATATACGTAACTAATATAAAAACAAATATGATACAAAAATGACATGATATTTTTTCTTTAAAACCTTGAAAACTGTATTTTCCCTGTAATACTGATAAATATTAATTTAAATTATACTATGTTGGTTACATCGAGCCAAGCCAGAACACAATTGATCGATTGATTATTGAAATAAAAGACATGCGACCCACCCATCTGACCACTTAACACGTCAGCCGATAGAACCACTGGTCTAGAGGGTTCAAGTGGTTAAAATGACAGAGATGAGAAATATGTGACTGTGAAATAGCATATGCCCACAGAAATGTATCTCTGCCTAGGGGTCAAACTCAACTGGGAAAACAGCTCCACTTCATCCTTATTGTGTCTGTTGTTAGCATTGACCAATTGCAGGGATGCCATCCCTTAAAGGTGCAGTAAGTGATTATTATTTAATGTTTTGGTATTACTAAAATAAGTGTTAAATAGCTCTATATTCCGCCGGAATATTCATTGATAGAGTGTTTAGAGTGTTTTTTTTTGTTTTGTTTTTCACTAACAGGGTCCGTCTTTCTGTCTGTTCCTGTCTCTCCAACTCTTCAGTAAACACTAAACAGAAAATGCATTTTCAGGTTGGGATACCAATTTTATCCAATCAGAAGAGAGGATACATATGGATACAGGATAAACAAGTGAAATTGGAAGTGAGCAGACAACATTTAAACTGGAACTCTATAAAAAAATAAAAATTGGCAACCCACTTGAAAATGTATTCTGTTTACTGCTGGAGATATGGGGAAACCCCTGTTGCTGAACAAACACTACTATAGCAATGATTACTATCAGATATAGAGCTTTAAACTTTTAACCAAAAACATTTAGTTAAACTTTTATTTACCAAAACATATCAGTTACACTACCATTTGAAGTTTATGTACCGGTATGTATGTATGTATGTATGTATGTATGTATGTATGTATGTATGTATGTATGTATGCATGCATGCATGCATGCATGCATGCATGCATGTATGCATGTATGTATGTATGTATTTGCTTATTTATTATTTAGCAACTACTTATTAATAGTAGCTAAATCATCTTACAAATGATTTTGACACGTGTTGTAAGGTGGAGGGAGATGGTGGCTATTACTGTAGCTTTCCTTTGCTGATTGTTGTGTCTCGGTCATATTCAAGGAAACAGGAACTGGAAGCAACAAATGAAAATGAGCTTCCAAGTCATTCGGACACATGATGGCAATGAGTTAAAGATTTATTTGGACTGTTTGTGTCAAAAAAAGGTCAGCAATATTTTTTGACATATGCACATTTTGAAGTGTCATTCATTTAAAGCTTAGACTTTTGACTATATGTTAGTCTTTCCAAATGCATTCTTACAAATACAATATAAGGGAAATGGGATCAGGATGTTGGTAGCAAAATCATGTATGAATTAACAATAATCTTAGGGCTACATAAATTATGTAATGTTAATGTTATGAAAATAACCTTACTGTATGTCTGAAGGGTTATTTCCCTGAACCAACACTTGTGCCTCTAGACATAAACCACTCTGACTGAGGAATGGTTTATTTGAAGAAAGGTTTTTGTTTGTCGGTTATCTAAACTGTTGAAATATTGTGCTCAGAGGAAGCAGGCAATGCAGCGATTTGAAGGAAGGAACAACACAGCACGCAAGTGCAAGGCTGTTTTATGTAACAGAGACAGACAGTATATTTGCAGTTACAGAATTAATTTCCTGTTGTATCATTTTACTGCCGTGGTCCAGAATAACCCCTGTTCTCAAGACAAAGTGATAGTGGGCATAATTGGAAATTAAAACAGATATTTTAAGGAGCTTGTATCAAGATTAATCATATTTCCTTGACATTTTTGATCAATACTATTACGTAATTGAATGTCTACGACAATACTTTGAATGTATTGAAATTAAGGTAACAATTGCCCAACAAACAAAACAATATAACAACATAAAATGTTAAAGTATGTCTCAAACTACATAAGAATGGCCAGAAATACACACACACACACACACACACACACACACACACACACACACACACACACACACACACACACACACACACACACACACACACACACACACACACACACACGCAGGCTCCAAAATATATTTGATAAATTCTCATTTATTTTTTATTTTCCCTTTTAAGATTTTGAAACATACAATGAAGCATATTTTTGCAGTATGGGCAGTGAAAGTCATCCCTACTTTCATGGAGGGTAATAATAACAAATGTGCCCATTAGGTATGCGTTATGGTGGTTAGGTAAGGCCATTTTAGCCATGGCTTTGGTGTGGTTAAATTAATTAATTTTAGTTATGTTCAGCCACAGTTAGTAGGGTTAGGTTTATGCAATGGGTTGGTGAGGTTGAATGAATAAAATGTAGTTATGGTGAGGGTTAAGTTTAGCCATGGGTTTGATGAGGTTAAAGTTAGGGTAATGATCTGGGGAGGGCCTTCATGCATGACCAGCAGGTGCATTCCTTTCATGGAGTACCGCCACTCTGCCCATCTCACTATGCCCCGCCCTTATTGCTGCTCATCCAATAGCATTCCCTCTCCTAAGTGACATCACTGAGCTGGTGAAATAGAAAGCACACCACTTGATCTTTGGTCTCTGATTAGTCTGATGCTGGGTGGGTTGGCCTTGAGACAGGGCACCGATGATCCCACATGTTTTGACAAGTAGATAATAGTCTCATAGCAAAAACCAATGTAAAGCACTACGCCATGTCATATGTCCCCCGATCATTTACTAGTCTCTCTTGATATGGCATCCGGAACAACAGTTTAACTTGCAGCTTAGCTGGCTGATAAGCTATAACTAGCCTCCATATATCCAGGACCAGAAATATCTTCTCATTTGCATATTCTATGAAAAATCCCCAACAAAAAGAACATATATTCCCTTGACTCCAGGCTCTGGAGAATACATGGCTTCAGTCAGTTGTGTTGGAGGATGGAAGCCATGTTCAGATAGGGTTCTGTGGTAGCATCAGGGGTGTATCCACTGAGTTGGGGGACTGGGGGACTCCCTTTAAAGAGCTGTGTGTTGGTATAGCGGACGCTCGCATGCTAAGCCCTACGGTGGGCCCATGAATGGCACCGGGATTTCACACAAAGACATGATGTCATGATGGAGGGTGCGGACTCTATTGAGCACGTGCAGTGAGGCGTGAGGCCAGATTAGAACCCCGAAGCAGGGCACTAACCAGCCGTTAATCAGAACGCTAACACGCTAACAAACATATCGTACGGCGATCTGCCTACGGCGCGATGGCGCCACGCGCTTCCTGCTCGCATGGTCATTGAAAGAGAAAGAGAAGGTGAGAGAGTGATCAAATTTATTATCTCTATGAAGACCTTTAAAGTATAACATAAAAGCTTACAGGAGAATTTGGATGTTTATTTCAACGAATGGACTATTTAACATGACTGACACATGTTCATCTATTTAAGTCCTGTAGCCTAATGTCCTCCTGCTCCCAACTGCCTCAATTGATGGCCCTCACCACTGCTGAGACACCCTTCAGGTTCCAATGCTGATACACGTCTTAAATCCTGCTGCTCTACAGTCAGCATAAATGGCCTGTGTTCACAGTTCAAGAGCTTACATAATAAAATATAATCATCTGTATACATGAATGACTTTAAGCATGGTTTGAATAATTTTATTCATGTCAATGCAAAAAGCTTTTTGCCACAACTCAAAGATGTGAAGTTGTATAAGACAACCTTTATCCCAATGCCACATTTAAGCCTAATAAATGCAAAGCAATTGGTTCAATCCTTTTGCTTAAATGCAAAATGAGATTCAGTATTAGTTTGGCCTAAGCACAAGATGAAAAGGCAGACCATTTAATTTGGGCACTGAAGTCAGAATGATTCCTCGCCCACAGTGCTGACTGTTTCCTTCTCCCAGAAGTCTTGAAAGAATAGACCTACCGTATATGGTATCAACAAACTACAGTGCATGGTTAGGAAAGAAGTACTATCATTTTACTATAAAGTTCTGTTCTGCATTTGAAACAAATATCCTATTTCTTTAATCAGCTGTATTAATTTAGCATCACATCAGTTAACAGTTAACATGGCTTTAAATATAAATTTAGACTGTAAAGATATGACAAAGTTTTAGCATGACTGGTTTATATATACAGTATAAACTGTATATATATATTTTTTTCTTTACTTTTACTTTTTTACTTTACTTTTTATTATTACACTTACCTTCAGGAAGACAAGAAAGACACGGGCAGAGAGAGGATAGACATACAGTATGAGGCAATATGGGGGTCCGACTCGAACCTGTGTCCTCATACTTTATCTTAAATCAGTCAATAAATAAAAGCATTTGCTGACTGTAATCTAATGCAATGTAATATGTCTCACTAAATATTAGTGAGACATATTATAATAATAGTTTTGTCATCATTTTAAACTAAATCCAAGAGACGTCTTTCTCTGGGGTCTGTTTAAAACTGGTAGACCAGTCCACATTATGTAGTTTAAATTAAACTGCAGCACCTACCCTTCTACCTTAACATATCAAAAGCTAAATAAATCAAAGACTGAATGAGGGTAATTAAAATCAAGACTACTAAAAAGATGGGATAAGAAGCTAAATCAAATATTTCATAAATCAGTCGACAACAAAAAATACATTTGTTGAATATGGACTTGTTTTCTCCATCCCTCCCTCACACACATACACACACATACACGCACGCACGCACACACGCACGCACGCACACGCACGCACACACACACGCATGCATGCATGCACACAAATACACACATAACGCACACATAACGCACACAAACACATCACATGATCATCATACCTGAATTGTCATTCTCATACATAGCACTTTTCACATAACACATTTCACATGCACAAAAAGGGGTCAGTTGCAGTGTTTAAAGAGATGGTATCAGCGATGCCCTTCATAGATAGAACATGACCTGAGTACAAAGACACAGACACCTCCATAGCATAAGGCTTATGGTTAAAGACATATATAGCAGTCTTGTTTGTTTGGCGTCTCCATGCCTGTGTACGTGTATATGCCTAGACTGAGCCTGAGTAACAAAGCCTTGTGTTTTCTCTCCCAATGTTTTCTCTTTTTAATGCATGAGTCATCCGTTTTGAGCAACTTTTCTTTCTTTTTCTTTTTTTTCCTCCTTTTTTTAATGGAGTAACAGGTCAATTAGGCCTGTCACAATTATTACATAATCGTCTAATCGCATTTATTTGAAACGAATTGCAACACATTCTCATAATCGTCATAATCGTTTCCATGTTGAAAAAGGTTCAGACATTTTCAAATATTTTCAAAGAATATCGGAAATAGCCGATCCACAAGTTTGTAGGTTCCACTATTTCTTATTTACATCATGTTATTAAATATGTCAGTAATTTCTTTGTATATCTAAATTATTTGTCATATATGCCCTATAGAATTGTTTTTGCCATTAGAAATGTCGTTTTTATTTATACGTCCCAATTTTCGATGCCAAAAACACAATTCAATCATTAACCACAATTCTTTGTATGATATTTAATCATCAAGTGAAATGACATTATCGTGACAGCCCTAACGTCCAGTTGCCACCGGCGCACCAGCAGCCTTCCTTTGTGTATGCAGTCGTGGCTGCACAAGCACTTCCCTCAAGCTGAAGTGTGAACGGTCTCCCGAAGTCATTTCATATTTCCTCTGAGAACCCAAGTGCTTGTATCTTTCCAACGATTGTTAGAGAGATTAAGCTCAATACACAACGAGATCCAACAATCGCTGGGTAAACAACAGTGGTTTGTACACTCTCACCCCCAGCTTCGTTATTAGCCAAGGAAAACGGGTGATAAGAGTTTCAGTCTAGGAGCTTGACTTGGTATTCGAAAGATATGTCTTAAACAAACCAAATTCTATGCCAGCGGAGCAATATTAGCACGTACTGTACACTTACACACACACACACACACACACGCACACACGCACACACGCACACACACACACACACACACACACACACACACTCCGTAAGTGTGTAAAGGCCTCATACTTCACATCTGGTCTTGGGCCATAACATTGTGTTTTGGAGGGCAGAGTTCTTGTCGCCCAGCTGGACTTGGACTCTACCATTGTATTTGGGAGGTCAGCTTTGTTGAATTTGGACCAGCCCTTACAACCATCCTGTGTTGTGCTGGACGCAGATGACAGCCTCATGGGAGCAGGAAGCTTTAAGGCTTGGTAAAGGCACAACCAGGACGACTAATCCCACCTCACCACACCTGCCCCACACGTATACCCCAATGTACCTGGAGTTACTGTACATTACATGTAGACGGCAGATGTGAAACACAGCCACATGTATGTGAGGCATCATTCACTGTCTCACATGCACTCACTCAACACTGAGTCAGTAAGAAGGAAAGGTAGCGATTAAAAATGCAACTGTAATTGTAAATATTTTCACCGGCTATTGTAAGTCCGTTTGTGAGAGAGTTACACACTGTTCGATTGCTGGTTAGATTAGGAAATATTGCGTCATGTTTAAATGGTGAGAGCAGGACTAGACTGTTTAGCCTCACTGCTACCTGCATTTGTGCTCAAGGCTTCCCCTTCCATGTCCTGTTACAACAACCAGCACACACTACCCATGTCTGTGAAAGCAGTAGACACACAGAGATACCCCTAATAGTCTAAGTCCTACAGTATATCTGTGTGTGTGTGTGCGTGCGTGCGTGCGTGCGTGTGTGTCACTTTGACTATGCAAGCACCTCATGGTACCATAGCAACGCTAAGGCATTAAAAACAAGGCTTCAGACATCCCAAAACAAACTGGTCAGGTTACTACTTGGCCTCACACCTACAACTCATCTAACCCCTGCTCATTTTGCTAGGGTGGGATCGCTCAGGGTAGAGGACAGAGTACAGCAACTTGCAACAGGCCTGGTCTTCAAGATACGCAATACTACAGAGACACCCAAGTGCCTGTCAAACTAGTTCAATAATGTTAAAGACACACACAAGCACAACACCAGAGGGAGCTCCACTGATCTCGTTCAACCCAGATTCGGCACAAACAAGGGGTTAAATTCGTTCTACTGCTATGCCACCAAAATGTGGAATGCTACCAACAGTCATCAAAAAGTGTGATTCCTTACCCTCCTTCAAAACCGCTATAAAAGAGCACCTATATCTGCAACGTGTAACTGGTCCCTGTAAAAAAAAAGTCTAAGCTTAACTAAGCTAAAGACTAAGTTTAACACCAGAAATGTGCTTAACACCCTCCACCCCCAACTGCTTACGGTACATATCTTTCTCTTTTTTTCTATTATAGATGATGTTTTGCATAATATTGTATATTATTGTTTGTCTTTAAATGTCTTGTTGAATTGAATACATAGGACCACAATGGAAATAAGCCCTCAGGGCTTTTTGTGTTACCCTTTTAGCACCATTTGTATAATCGTAACTGTAACTTTCTTGCAAACTGTTAATAAAGTATTCAATCAATCAATCAATCAATCAATCAATCAATCAATCAATCAATCAAACAAACAAACCTATCTATGTGTTGCATTTTATAAAGCACGTGCCTTTCTCCAAAGTGCTTTACAATGCGCACCCATTCACACATCGAAGGCAGAAGAAACCATGCTCTTTAGAAGCAATTAGGGGTTCAGGGTCTTGCTCAAGGACATTCATTACTCATCCAGGGAGATCAAACTGGGAACCTTCCAATTCCCAAGCAGTAGCTTTACCTCTTGAGCCACTATGTATCGATCTATCGATCTATCCGTCCGTCTATGTGTGCGTGTGTGATAAGACTGTTGCCAGTGACTGCTAATGTGTTATGATGACTACCTCCATAGTGAAAGAATAGACAGACAGACAGACAGACAGACAGACAGACAGACAGACAGACAGACAGACAGACAGACAGACAGACAGACAGACAGACAGACAGACAGACAGACAGACAGACACACACACACACACACACACACACACACACACACACACACACACACACACACACACACACACACACACACACACACACACACAGTATAGACTACAATGTTTCCTAATTACAGTACACGCACCTACGCACACCACAGTGAAGGCTGGAGCCAGGATGGAGGAGTGACTCACCATGAGTCTGAAATTCTTCAAGGCACTTTTCTCTACAGACTCACAGGACCAAGCCCTGCTTCAACCAGGAAACCATCTAACATGATCACAGCCACACTTGGTCTGGGCCTGAGGGGCAGAAAGGAAAGCAAGTTGGGGGTTGTTCTCAGTCATTACTTGAGGAGGAAGTGGAAGGGCAGTTTCCTCTCTGCGTGGCGCTGGGCAGAATGGGAGGGAGAGAGGAATCGACATGGAATACAATGAGAGGGGGGTAATGGATCGCTGTGAGGGGATGTGGGGTTGAGTGTGACTGTACACAAGAGGCTAGATGACAGAGTTGAAGAGGCAAAGGTTCATAATAAGAGCTTCATCGTCGATAGGAGGAACGGAGACATGAAATTGAGACTCGACACTCCGGTCTGGGAGCCAGCCAGGAGCTGCTATAGTGAACTCATAACCTCGTGAGAAGAAAACAAAACAAAAGCAGGATGAAAGAAATGAGGGATGTTAGATATGGCCGTATTGGGGCGAGCAACGTTGCTGGGAAATGCAGACGGGGGAAGGCTGTGGGTGTGAGTGTCGCACAGAGCAGGGAGAGACAATTGACTGAAGGTAGATGTTTGGAGGAGGGTAACACCCTGTGTGTCCTATCAGAGGAACACATGGCCCACCGCGGGGTGATGTCATCCATCCAGGTCCCCTCAGCCAGCCAGCAGCCCAACACAATGTTATCTGCGGATAGGAGTGTCGAAACACACGGTCAGCCAGCCACCGCCGGTCACACTCAAAAGTTTTCTCACACACTTTCACATGGCGGGTAATAGAAATGATTTATGATTTATTATGCCGGTTCCTGAAATGCGGCTGTCGCTTGAACAATGACCGAGATGAACAGGAAGCAATAAAACATTTCCTAAGAAGATGTGTAAAGGACAGAAAACATACACATGCTCCAAAAACTATTAATCTAGCGCAGGGGTCGGGAACCTTTTTGACATGAAGTGCCAAGTTTTAATTTAGTTGATAGTCAGTGTGCCATAGTTTAATTACGACACCGAATCAAAATGTAATATTTCCATCTGATTTAGATATGTTTTTCTTCTTCCTTAGAAATATTTTCTTTCACATCAGGATGTAATGATTATTAGCAATAACCCACCAGACTCCCTCCACAGTCAGAGTTAGGAGTTTGAATGAATGTAGAATTATGTGCAGGATGTAATTTGTATATAGGTGTGAGGGGACTTAATTTAACTGAAACAAAACTTTTTTTGAATATTTAATTTGAAAAGAAGAAACCTCTCTCTTACACTTATGCCAGTGTGCCAGTGATCACCCTCCTCTGTGCCAATGTGGGCACCGTGCCTAGGTTGCCTAGCCCTGTACCAACCACCTTTTATCCTGTATTCTAAGTTTTGTTTGTCTGTTTGAAAAAGCTGACCACTACGCTAACACAATAACATACATTTTATCTATATGGAAATTATTTAAAACATTTTTTAAAACAAACATCTTAGCCTTTGAAGACCTAAAAAAGGGAGGAGTGTTTGGTTTTGAGCAACTTTTAATGAGCGTTCTGTTGCTTTAGGCTTGTGATTGCGTGTAGCATGATATTTGTCCACCGCACCCGATGAACAATGCCATCTTTCATTCCTAGTTTATTTTTTTAGGGATGTATGGCAGGCAGGCACACATACACACACCTTGTCTGTCGTCAGTCATCATAAGAAAATGAAACACAGAGGAAAGTCTGTGTGTTCACAGAAACACAGACACAAACACAGACACTGACACACAAACACACACACACACACACACACACACACACACACACACACACACACACACACACACACACACACACACACACACACACACACACACACACACACACACACACACACACACACACACACACACACACACACACACACACACACACACACACACACACACACACACTGCATACTGCATACTGCCGAAATTCAGGGTTCCCGGGCTGACCGCAGAGAAAATATAACACTAGAGTCCAAATTTCCTCCTGCTCCCTCTCTATCTTGATAGCCTTGTTCTGAGTAGGGCGGGGAAGGAACCCACAAGGGCCACAGCGCTGCTCTGTTTGTTTTCATTTGACCACACCACTGGTCACTCATCACATAAAACTCAAGAAAACTTATAGAAACTGGTTGAATATAAACACTGGTAGAATAGATTCTCAACAATGACTCATTGTATGAACGAAATGTATAGGGCAGGTTTCCGATCAATAACAAAGCACATTCCTTATCAGTGAAAACTCTTGATATTGAAATGCTAATAAAAATTTGATGCTGACAGCTTTCAAAAATGTCATTCTAAAGCTCAAGCTCAGGCACACAGACATGCATACGCACCCACAAATCAAAACATTCACACACACATACAGTGTAGGCTCACAACCACACTCGGACTGTAGTGAATGTAAGTCCTCGTGCTTTTTACGTCTGAAGGGGAAATGGGGCAAACAAGAGTGCAGACCATCAACCTTGACAGTGATCACAGTATAATACAGACATATACAGTATATGACCAAAATATCATCCATAACATCCATCAGTGTCGCTGCTCCAGGATAACACATTATTTTGATTACTGGGGTCAAAAGTTTAATAATCAAGAATAGCACAGATTTTAAAACAAAATCTGTAGATAGACGCAGCCATCTGATGCGTAATGTATACCGATGCGATGCGTTTCATGACACCGTCATACAACAAAGTATAAGTCAGGCTTAAGGCAACAGATGGAGTGGATTGACAGGACAACTGATTGCATGTCTGAATGTGTGACACACATATGCTCAGTTATGCTTCCAGTAACCCCCCTCACCTGTTCCCTCCTTAAGCTATGTTGGCAATAATGAGCAAACAGCGCATGTAATTGTTTACCGCTCTCATTTAAGGGTTAACAGAAGGCAAATTAATTCCAGAATAACCTCATTCTCTTGCCATTAGGATGTCATTGTGCTTTGAGAAACCTTACATATATTATGCAGTCATATACTGTAACCTTTCAGCAGTTGAAAATCAGGTTGATTTTCTAATGGTATAGCCTAAAGAGAGAAAAATTATTCAGGATCATTTACAATGCAAGTATGGGGAATAATGTACATCCATCTCTGCCTTTGCGATTTCTGTTGTTTCAGTGAGTGCATGTGTGTGCACTTTGCATTTAAAATGCAAAATGGCCTCACTTGCTCATGTCGTTTCACCTTTCAGAGTCTGGCGTGGCATGCTGTAATTCGTTCCAAAACACACATGATCTGACCTGGCCTTCAGTGGATTACTGCGATGAGCTGTGTGTGTGTGTGTGTGTGTGTGTGTGTGTGTGTGTGTGTGTGTGTGTGTGTGTGTGTCCATCAAGCCTGGCTTCCCTCGGACACGACTGAGGCAGGGCTAAAATCGGGTACTGTCACAAGCTGAGTAGTGGGCTAGGTTGGAGGTGGAGGGGGAGGGATTGGGGGGTTTACATTGATGCATTCTGGCAGCGTGGGCTTTTTCTGTCAACTGTTCACGCACGCGTCGCTCTCACACACACACACACACACACACACACACACACACACACACACACACACACACACACACACACACACACACACACACACACACACACACACACACACACACACACACACACACACAGTCCTTTCTCTCTTTCTCTCTCTGTGTCACACACAAAAAATACATCCAGACTTCATCCTGGAACAGTTGTGAGGCTTTAAATGACGAGATTAAGTGAAATTGCAGAACATCACGCCTTCGTTCGTTACCTCCTGGTGTTGTGCACTCCCGAACGTTGTTCCACGTCTAATCCAGTCTGATGTGTAGCACAGTGGAAATGACAGAGTTGACATAACGCTGAGGAAGCCTTGGTAATTAGGAATTAGCTACAGCTTCTCCTTTCCATGTAGCATTCCTTTTAAAACCTGTCATTTGGCAAAAGGAGGCCGGAGAAGATGTTAGAAGTTGTAACATAATTCATAGACTCTTCATGCTGAAATCACTTTCAGGAGATGACTATGAAATAACGAAGGCAGTTTATTTACTGCTTTTGGCAACTGACTTGCATAGAATGTTTGTAAAATGTAGACGTGAAAGACCAGGCAGAATTAATAGGGAAAGCATGTTTGTCACACTGCTCAAAAAGATGAGTTAAGAGAGATCCAGGGGCATTTGGAATACCAGTGGCTGATGGGTGATGTTTACAATACTGTTGTCACATAACATTGACCACACATGGTAGAAGCTCTCAAGGAGGGCCATAGAGAGAGAGAGACACACAGAGAGAGAGGGGGGGGGATCAAAGAGCATGCAGCAGAATGAATTAAAGACAAATGGATAAAGAGATAAGATATAAAGTTCAGGGGACTGCACAGCTGTGATTAGGTTTCAGGGTCACAAGATTTGCCCTTGGCTGGGGGCCTCACAGGGCTTGCTTGAGATCCATATCGTGAACTAGTTTTGCAGCTATTTATATGCACGAAAGCATTCTCCTCACCCTGTTGTCAAAAGCACAGTTGCAGGGGAGAACTGTGCCGTTCAGATTGCAGATTAGGCCATGACATCGGTAAGATATGGCGCATTAACTGATGTACTGCAGTTTATCAATAGAGGCAGCAAAGTGGAAGGCATAAATGACATGCCTAGCAATAATATTTAGACTTTTTACTATTCCATTGAATTAGCTATTCGCTGATGATAAACAGAGTTGGTCCTAACCTAACAATGAATGGAAATGACTGAGGTAAACCTGACCCCGGGAAAAAGTGTTAGTGGGAAAATTGCTGTAAACTTGACCTGTTAAGCCTTTAGGGGATGGAGAATGTGGCATTAGCATTGGTTGGTGTGATGGAAGGAGATGATTGTAAGGAGGACATGGTCAGTTATCCATTTTAAGATCTGTCCATTTCTCTGAGTGTGAAAGTCCTGGTGTCTTTCTCATTTGAGAAAATGTTGAGAAGTTCTCACAAGTTGAGCAGATGCAGAGTCACAAACTGTCATTTCATTGGCATGGTGTGCGTGCGCGTGTGTGTGCGTGCGTGCGTGCGTGCGTCCGTGCGTGCATGTGTGTGTGTGCACAAATTGCACATGTGCACGTGTGTGCCCCCACTACATAATTACAGTTGTTTGAATAACCGCCTTTGCACAACGTTCGCCCCTCAGCAAGGAGGAACCGAACCTGCAAAGCTTACCATTACATAATGCTGTCATGTTATCTACAGGCGTGTGGATGGGAAGCAGGGATCCAGACACTGCATATGGCATAGGAGGAACCAGAGGAAGGGAGAGAGAATGGAGGGGTGGGAGACTCAATAGGTCTTTGAGTTCTTACTCCAGAGACTGTGTGGCATCACAAACCTCACCAGCCAGAGAGGGGCAAGCGTGTGCGAGGTAGGTAGTTCAATCACAACCAAACTACCTCTTGGTCCTGGGACAAGTTGCATTTGTCAGCGTGCTGATTAGATGAAATATTCTTTAACCCATTCAATCCGGGAACGCATCTGTGTGATTTTAGATTTTAGCTATAACCATTATTTAAGCTATTCAAAAATAGCAGATATACAAGTGCCGCGCTACGAGCTTGTAGATCTGCTATTTAAAAAAAAAAAAACATTTGTGCAAATCTTTGAAAACTTAAAAAAAAAAAATTAACTCAAATATTTGCTTCTGGGGGTCCCTGGAACAACATATTTTGATGGGTAAAACCATCATACCCAAAATTACATGCATTTGGCCGCTGACCAAACATAAAAACATATAAATCTACAATAACAGTACTAGCAGCTGACATTAATAACAAAGCTTTCCCACCATAAAGTCCACTCTGCCTACACTGTCACAGTACGAACTGTAGATAGTGTAGACACTGTAGCTGTAGATAGTAAAGACGTGGAACAAGGAGTAAATAAAAGCACTCTGGAAAGTTTACTCAGAGCGGAATTGCCATTGATCCCTGAAAACAATTCCACTTCCCTTCTTGTTGCTGAAGAATTCTTCCCAGAGAAAATAGAGTGCCAGGGATGTAAGGAGAGGGGAGGGGGGAGGAGAGAGGAGAAAGTGAGGGTGGGGGGGGGGGGGGGGGGTAGCTCTCTCGTGATGCCCCCGCTTTTCTTCTCATGCCCCATGTACAGAACAACACTTGGTCCTGGGACGAGACTAAGCTCAGATGCAGGGCAACTGTTGAGATCTCTCTGAAGAGCTCCATCACCATCTGACACTACACAAGGTCTATTGGTCTTTAGAGTGGCTCAACTACATTATCACCACTCAACTGTCCATTGACGTGAGGGAAGGAACAATGCTTTGATCGACCAGACCAGTCTTCTTGGGTATACATCTCCCAGAACAGGTAATCAGACAAATACTCCTCTAGGGGGACACCTCAAATCTGTCAGGTTGTTACCATTTTTAAAGGCAAGAATACTGTGTTGACATATTTAATTAAAAGTCTTGTCGTTCCACCACAGATACATTTCTTGAAATTATGTTATACACTAAAACAAAATTACAATTCAATTTTTTCCAGTGTGACTTTTATTCTAATGTCTCTTGCTAGTTTAATTGCAGGTAACTAGGCAAATGTAATAACTTGTACTTGTGCTGTGGGCATGCAAAAAGCCTCAGCAGCAGCAGATATACGGTGACAGTGAAAAGTGTTGCAGTGTAGTGCAATGAAGTCTGTGTGAGAAAGATGATGTCTCTTTGGAGCTTGAGCAGATTGATTATAGGAGGCCTGGTGTGTGTCAGTGTCTCCTTTGTCCCATAGCAGGTACAGCTGTCACCACATTCTCCCCGTTCTCTCTCTCTCTTCCTTCTCTTTCTCTTTACCTGTTTCATAAACTAATGGCAGAACTAGAGTGTATTATCAACCACTTTAACCCAGTGTCCCTATTCTGAGCCTATCATAATGGGCGAAGAATTGAGGAAAATAGCGAAAAGAGCAGATAAGGTCACAACGCGTTGCAACGTGACACGTTGTCCATCTGCTATATTTTCTATTTGACGCACAGCAAGGTATATAGGGTTTAGGTTTAGGGTTTAGGTTTAGGTTTAGGTTTAGGTTTTAGGTTTAGGTTTAGGTTTAGGTTTAGGTTTTAGGTTTAGGTTTAGGTTTAGGGTTTAGGTTTGAATTAAGCACTGTGTTTTTAAGGTTGAAATAAGAATGAATGCTGATAACATGAACCCGGGATTGCATGGACTCAATTACCAATGTATGCCATCACACTGTAGATCTCCTCATTTTCCCATGTCTGTCCAAATATCACCCAAATAATAATAATTATTATTATAATAACAATAATAATAATTATGTATTGAAGAAGGTTCTCTTTCAGTTACAGTTTCAGACAAAGTTCAAATGAATGTAAATGTGAGAAAACTGAAATTAAGGCAGCCATGATGTGATTTAATGATTGTAATGCATGATGTATGTCATCAGCAAAAAAATAAAAATAAAAAAGAGACTCAATTGTCCAACATTTTTAGTAAACACACCGAGTTATTCAAATGTGAATGAATGCGAATCTGTGTTAGTGCGTTTCTATTTTAGTGTATTCTAGTTTTGCCTGAAGCGACACTTTATTTTAAAAATAGGATATCGAGTTTTGTGTAAATTATTTCATTAATTTCATTGTTCTGAACTCATATCCTTTCATATTTCCAAGGTATGTAGGCCTATTTATGTACATATATAGTTGTGTGAATTTCTCACTTATCATGACAAAAACTCATAGAGCCTTTTTAAATGTATAATAACAAAGTTGACATGTGAAAAATGCTTAGGCCAAGATAATAACACGAATACGATCCAGTTTCCACCCCGGAAATAGCAACGAATCAAGGATTGCAATCTGAAATGTATTTGACAGAAATGTTCCCTCTGTGGTGAACACACCTGGCAGTTGCCTGGCTGCAGGGCTCCAGTTAAATGCCATGCAGTTAAACAATAGCTCATAACAGGACTGTGGGTCTGTGTACAATAGTGGGCAGATGAACATCCAGACAGCCATGTAAGGTAGCAGGCAGCAGATCAGTTCGCTCGCTCCAGCCGGTGTGAGTGATGTATGCCAGCCCGGATCCACCATTGGGCTATAAGTGGTGCCCTGGTGGTCGGGTGACAGGTGACCCCGGTCTTTGTGTGTTTGGGAAGTATATTCGCCACCATCCGACGACAGCCCTGCCCAGAGATGTTGCTATCCTGAGTTTACCCCTGGGCCCCCTACCCCCCTTATAACAGCTATACTTAATCCTGCTCATCCTTGATCTCAGTGCCTAGCACCCATGGGGGTAATGATACTAGAGTCCCTCATATTGCCCTGACATCTGAACAGTTGCTGCATGTGCACGTTTAAAAATACTGGTAACTTCAAGCAGCATATGCCTTGGATTTGCGAAAAGTTATCTGAGGAAAATCTTTCCTTTAATCGCTACATTTCAGCAAGTACAACTCCTAATTTATACTTTCCTGTATGACCGTGTCCCAAGTCAAGGATAACTGAAAAAACGTGATGTGATGCGTAACATTTTTTGATGAAAATCAATAATTCTTCAATTGGAAATCAGTTATTTTTCAGTAGAAAATCAGTTATTTTCAGCGTGAGTGACATACAAAAGTATAAATTGCCTTTTTGGTTTGCGAGGGTAAGTGTGTGTGTGTGTGTGTGTGTGTGTGTGTGTGTGTGTGTGTGTGTGTGTGTGTGTGTGTGTGTGTGTGTGTGCTTGGGCATTGAGGGACAAAAAGTAACATTATTAATTAAT
Organism: Gymnoscopelus microlampas; assembly: GCF_963454915.1. Taxonomy (NCBI): domain Eukaryota; kingdom Metazoa; phylum Chordata; class Actinopteri; order Myctophiformes; family Myctophidae; genus Gymnoscopelus; species Gymnoscopelus microlampas. The sequence goes on from NC_139954.1 coordinate 29,426,845, forward strand.
CATTATTTTTAGGAATCTGTGTGAGAAAGAGTCTTAGCGTTGACTGTTCATGTGTCCCTTTCCACTACAGTTTAGAATGCGGTGTGGTGGAAAACTGGTTCTGCTGGTGCTTCCACCTCAGCCCTCAGGAGGCTGTCCCAAAATCACTAATCTAAGATATTTAACTACACTGCAGTAATCCAAATTTAGGAGCTCTAATCAGCCTGGAACAATTCAGAGGGTCAGAAAACACCATTTTTGGTGGCCTGCCTTCAGAATCCTGTAAGGCCCACATGACAACTTTGCCCCTTTGTGGTATTCTTTTTTAATCAAATGCAGGGAAACACAAACATGGGGCCTGCAGTCCAAATTTGGCCATCCATGATTTGTCAAGTAGATAGACACTCCGCTAAATGATGGGTGACTCAATGTTTCCCGTACATCCCAGAGAAATGTAATGACATGCTCTACCGATGTGTTGTGCAGATAATGCTTGCAAGGTAAAATACTGTGACCTCAATCTGAGACTACTGGAATATCTGCCTCACTTGCCAGATTGTTTAGCCCTAACTCAACAAAGCCTCTCAGAGATACATAATGATTTGGCACTACTAACAGCACAATGTCATGTATACACTTCTTGATCTGTGGGTGTTTAGTCTAAACATGGCTCCATCAGAGGGGGCCTATAGCAAAGATGTATGCACACCAGGCACCACATAAGTGAACATCTGTTTGCAGGCAGTACATCGTAGCCCTCTATGGGGATAGGGACGGTGCAGTATGTCAAACATGGCTGAGTGCTGAGATGAGTGTATATCAAGGAGAGACTGTGGATGTTTAATTCAACTCTGCCCCCTGTTGTCCCTGCTAAGGGGCTAAGCTGATAGTACAGTATAGGTGATGGTCGTAAATTGACAATGTCTGGTAAGATAACCACCATTCATTCATCATGGTTGTTTGTATTGTATTATTAACTGTGATTAACTTCAATAGAAAAGTCCTCACTATACTGTGTTGTTATGATGAACTAAGTTTGCACATTGTGACGCCTACACGTGTGAAGTATGTTTGGTTAAGAACCTAGAAATACAGCTTTGCAGTTGTGTGCCTCCACCAAGCAGTTGCAGTTTACATCAGTGTCTGCCCAAACTGTATATTTGGTGAAGACTTTGAAGGAATTTAATGAACATGTGAGGTCACTGTAACCTTGACCTTTGACCACCTTCTTCTAAACAGTTCAGCATTCAGTCCAAGTGGACACAATGCCTTCAGCCACGGCTGTCTGCCGCAGAGACCAAAGAATCGTCCAAGATTAACCCAGAGATATCGTGTTCACAAGGTTGGGACGGATAGATGGACGGATGGGCTGACAGATAGACTGACGGACAGACAACCCAAAAACAATTAATCTCTATCCAGGTACGCTGTCCTATCTAAGGCACTCCCGGTAGTGAGTACAGCCATGCAGGCATGGCATCAGATTGTTGTTTTGCTGCCCAGAGAGAACACACAGTATTCGTTCTCGTAGCTCCGCTCCGGGGCAAATCACTAGATACCAGTCATAGAGTAGGAACACTGGAATGCTGTTTAGTTGCCATATTGTCTGCCTGTCTTGAGTGTCTTCACCCTAATGTGTCTGTGGTCTGGCTTCTATTCAGACCAGGACATATCAATGTCTGTGCATGCAGATTCGGTTGAAGTCCATTCCCAGTAATGACTGTCAACAGACGCACAGGGTTTAGTATGGCACTCACAGCAAAGACGTCAGTTCCTCTCTTCAATTCGTCTCTCAGCTCAACTCAACCCCCCATAAACCTAGTAAGCCTACTCTTTCTCTCCAGGGTACCATAAAAACACTCCAATACTTCATCAAGCCTAACATGAAGCAACACACGCACCATTCCTGTACTGTGATCAATGTCACAGGGAAATAATTTGGTGGTGTGCAATGCCCTATTTGTGCAGCCCTCAGTTCTGATTCGTCTCATAATCAGGTTGTCCATTACTTTGCCACAGATATTATAAACAAATGTGACAGCCATGATGGTGCACAGGCAAACCAGAGAGCTCAGTGTGGGGTACAGAGTATCACAGTAAATCCCTGGTTATTACCCATCTTCCAGAGAACCACTAGGAGCACCAGGTAACATAGACAACTATGGTATAATGTGCAGTTACGGCAGTTAAGGCCAGTACGCTCCTTCCAATGTCAAAAAAACGTCTGGTTCGGACATGGCTTTCCGAACTATAGTTCGAAGAGTCAGGACATCTGGGGGTGCACGCGTTCTGATGAAACGTTCTGAGACCGGCCATCAGAAGTTCAGAATGACGTAAATTTGTAGTTATATCACCTCCCTTTCTGAACAATGTTTGGACGTTGGAAGAAGCATATACAGTATAGGCCTTTACACTTCACTGGAACTCCTCCACTGTGGAATGGGTCTCTCTCTCTCTCTCTCTCTCTCTCTCTCTCTCTCTCTCTCTCTCTCTCTCTCTCTCTCTCTCTCTCTCTCTCTCTCTCTCTCTCTCTCTCTCTCTCTCTCTCTCTCTCTCTCTCTCTCTCTCTCTCTCTCTCTCTCTCTCTCTCTCTCTCTCTCTCTCTCTCTCTCTCTCTCTCCCCCCTCAAATAAAATCTTCCCATATTATTCAGCTGTACAACAATGCACTTTTGTTATGTCACTTTGATTTCTAGCTCAGAGCTCAGAGCATGAGCCTGCAGTTCTATAAAGGCAGAGTTCCTTTTAATACAGCTGTTCCCTCTTGTCCTTCGGAAATCATATTGTTTGAAATTGCTTCCTCTGAGAGCAGGAAAAGGGAAGTTGAAGAAGGAGACAGAGACTGCAGGTTCTCCAAGTTCACCCCAACCGGTTCAGATTCCATTCTGTCTGCCTCTCTAGGACTACAAAAGATTCCCACCATTGCCACTGTGTGTGTGTGTGTGTGTGTGTGTGTGTGTGTGTGTGTGTGTGTGTGTGTGTGTGCGCGTGCGTGCGTGCGTGCGTGCGTGCGTGCGTGTACTACTGTACTTTACTTACAGGTACATGCAACACAGTATATGTATGTATGTATGTATGTATGTATGTATGTATGTATAGTATGTATGTATGTATGTATGTATGTATGTATGTATATTTATTTATATATCCTTTTTATCCTATTAAAATCTGCTAATGGGCCAGCAGACGACCATGGCCCGTCACTATGTCACAGACGTAACCCATCCACTATGATTCAGACATAACCATGCCCATATATGGGCATATACTGATGACATCAGGGATCTCCATATATGGGCATATCGGTCGGATCGGCGGTGCAGCGTAGGTAGGGCCGTGAAGCAGCCCGAACCTCTAGTTTATGTATATTACAGGAGTTGAAAAAGTCTCCTTTGAGATATATACACACAGTATATATTATGGAACTTTAGCCACAACATGGGATATTGTACTTTGCTGGGTCAGGCTGGACATAAACAGGTGAGGAAAGCCTGTTGTCAGTATTCACTGATAAGAGCAAGGCTGTTTCAGTCATGTTCACCTCCTGCTATTGTGATAACCTTACTCCCTTCCTTTGCCCTGGCCCTAAGCCTGCCTTTCATGGTGAAGGCTGTGGAGTTGCCTGAGTCGGTACTGTACATAGGGTGCCTTCCATGGACAGCCCAATGGCACAATCATGAACTAATGATATAAACAGGCTAGCTCTTAAACTCACTAGTAGATGGAACAAAGAGCGTTGTTTCAAAAACCTTCCTGTGTTAAGTGTCAGTGTGGCACGGCATGAACAGAGGTTGAACATTTCCTTTCTCATGGGTTCTCATGGTGTTTTTTTTCTTTCGCCACAGTTAGAATAAAGTCTTTAAATAGTGTCATACATAGTCTAGATGGAAAGTGGGGTCCAGGCACATAGGGTGGTCTTTCTTCATCCTGAAGTGTGTATTTTAAGATTCTGCCAGGTAACAGGCTGAACTAATGTCCCATGGGCTTCATTTTTAACCCTATGTTAACACTTATCCTACCCAAACCCAAAAAGGGAAAGATAGCAAATATTTGGAAGCATACAATATAAAAATTAACACAATTTCCGTACAATTTGGACTCATGGAATGTGTTAAAATTTGCACAGGCAAACCAGAGAGCTCAGTGTGGGGTACAGAGTATCACTGTAAATCCCTGGTTATTACCCATCTTCTAGAGAACCACTAGGAGCACCAGGCAACATAGACAACTATGGTATAATGTGCAGTTACGGCAGTTAAGGCCAGGACATGCTCCTTCCAACGTCAAAAAAACGTCTGGTTAGGACATGGCTTTCCGAACTATAGTTCGAAGAGTCAGGACATCTGGGGGTGCACGAGTTCTGATAAACCCAAACCCAAAAAGGGAAAGATAGCAAATATTTGGAAGCATACAACATATAAATTAACACAATTTCTGTACAATTTGGACTCATGGAATTCGTTAAAATTGGTATCATTAAGATTCAACCATATCTTGACTCTATTAGGCTACAGGACAAAAAACAGCACCACAAAAACTGAGCTGAAAATGTTCATATGATATATTTCTGTTTTTACCAAATTTTACCAACTGCATGCCATGTACCAGACTGAAATAGTGTCCCACAGGGTTCATTTTTAAGTAACCCTATGTTACACCCAAAAAGGGAAATATAGCAAATGTCTGGAAGTATACAACATACAAACAAACACATATTCCATACAATTTGGACTCGAGGAATTCATTATAATTGGTATTATTAAGTCATATCTTGACTCCATTTTAGGGCAAAAATGAAAAAAACTGAGCTAACGATGTTCAGATTACATCTCATCTACATTTGTCTTTTTACTAAATACTTGTTGATAGTTTTCTTGGCGACAATTTTCTCATAATCCTTGCTCGGGGACATTTTGACACATAGAGAGAGCCCGCCTGGGAAGCCTAAGGTTCTAAATGTCCCTGAGCAAGACACCCCTAACTTAACCACTAACAGTTAGGGCCTAACTGCTCCTCCCTCCACGTTCCCCCGCGAGATGAAAAAAGGTCAAAAACAAAAAGGTATGGAATGCCTCTGTGGAAATGTTTAAGAACCACTTACAAACATTACTGTTTAAACACACATTTGTGGAATGTCTTAGATTTTTTGTGTTTTTGTTGTTTTTAAGCCGGTGGAGGCGGAAATGCCGTTCCACAGGTCTTGAGGGTGTATTAAAGGACACAAAGCCTAGGGTCCCTCACAGAGAGAGAGAGAGAGAGAGAGAGAGAGAGAGAGAGAGAGAGAAACATGTACTTCCAAGTCATAATCATGGCCATTTCACAGTGGGGGGTGACGAGAGGCAGATAAGAACCAGAGTCATCATCAGCCAGGCATTGCCAAGCACTATACTGCAGAATATATAGAAGAAAATGACTTCCGCAGGGAAACGACAATGACAACTGATAAAGCACAGCAGCTCGTGGATTACACTCAGATGTGGGATGGTAAGATAATATAACATGTATATGTACACTGTAAAGTCCTGAGAGTTTAACTGTATGCGTTTGTACAGTATATATGTATGTATGTGTGACAGGGTCAAAGCAGGGGGGTGAAACCAAATTGTAACATTTTTTATTGATGATGAAAAACCTGTATTACGCACTTAAAAACATCATTCTCTTAACTATATTTCTGCACTGCATGTTTTATGGTTGACAATGTATTTCCCCCCGGTCCCCGAGCCACTTGACATTGGACTCCCCTATAGGCTGTGTGACATTGGCCTTGTGACAGCGGACGGCCAATGTCCCCAGGTCACGCTGGTGGCAGAGCGAATGAGGGCGGAGTAGGGTGTGGCCCACCTTATTCAAAAGTGAGCGCGAGCCACTTGGACAGCAGAGAGACAGGCATACAGGGCAGTGTGGAAGTGACAGCCAGAAGGGACGGTTGTGCACAGGAGGAGCAGACATACCACGGAGCAGAGGTGGGGAATACAGTGATCGCGGCACGTACCAAGCCACCAGCAGCGGACGGTGAGCAGACGGCGCAGTAGCAGCAGAGACGGGGAGGACAGACAGACGAACCAAGGAACGGAGGAGAGGTCCAGTGGCGATAACGTTGCGCGCTTCACACCCTCAAAGCCAGACGTACAGTCTGGCGGGCGAGTAAGTGTCCTTCTATGCAACGTTACCTTTATAAACCCACGGTCCTAAACCTCATATGTGAAATATACCTGAACAGATGAACTGGTTCTAGTTTCTATGATTGCAGGCAATACGCACGAAGACAAGAAGAGACAGTGATTCCTGGCCTAAACCCCCGCTCCAGTTAAACCCCATATAAGGACATTCCCACCTTTTGCATTGAACCGTGATGAGTATATGACATATAGCAATTGAATTGGCACTTGGCACTTTACTGCTTCAGTAATAGTTGGCACTTTAACGCTAAATTCATTATTTATTTGCTATAGTTTGCACAAGCCCTGTCTGTTTTTAGTGTTTGGTGATTGTCTGTATTCCTGTATTTTAGTTAGTTAGTGGGCGCATTAGGAGGTTGAGGTTTTAGAATTAGTGTTATATTTTGTTTATGCTTTTCAATATTTTATGGCTTATAGACGCCACTGTATTAGCTTAATAAAATAGATTACCTTTTTATACAAACCTGTTTCCGTCCAGCTTTCTCCAAGGGATATGTGTTGAAGTGTTGTTCTCATTTAAAAGTATTGTACTTACCTGGGTAAACTCGAACCTGTGAATAGCCTAAGAAAGAGTGTTACAGAGGACCCTACCTCTTAAATAAAAAGGTGGCGTAGTCTTGCAGTACCTAACAAACAGTATTATTCTCACAGTAATTACGCACCCCGCACTTTACCGTGCAACTGATATTTTATTGTTGTGAGTTTAATGTGTATTGTTATTTATTTATTATTGAGACAAAGTAAAGAGTGTCAGCATTTCTAAAAAGAAGTGGCAAGTTACATGTGACAACCTGGCCACCGTCACATATTTGGCGTAGCGCGGCAGGACTGGGTAGAGAACAACACAAAATCCCTAAGAGAAACTGTATTGAAATTTTGCTGTTTTGCTGCTTTTTGTTTTGTTTTGTTTGGTTGAATCAAGAAAGTAATGATGATGATGCCAGTGTATCCAGGGGCACCGTGGCTACCTAAGTTTTCGGGCATAGAAGGTGAGGAGAAATACAGGGAATGGAGAGAACAGATTAAAGGATTATTGGGCACTCAGGATTTAACAGAGGAGAAAAAAGTTGCTTTTGTAGTACAGACCCTTACTGAGGAAGCTAAGCGACAAATTAGTGTAATTGACAAGGAAGATCGCAATACAGTGGCCAAAGTCTTTAAATGTTTAGACACGTTGTATAAAACATCTGTTTCTGCTTCCCAAGCTCGTGCCTTGTTCTATGGCTGTGCGCAACGCGCAGGCGAAAGTGTGCAGGCTTATATTTTGAGGCTTAGAGAGTTGTTCTGCGGGCTGCGGCGGCTCGACCCAGACACCGCTCCCTCCGATGCCATTCTGCGAGAGCAGTTACTTGTAGGACTGTCTGAAGGCCCTCTGGGTCAAGCCTTAAGAATATATGCCCGTCGAAACCCCACAGAAGACTTCGCCGCCCTAAAAAATGAGGCCTTCCTACTAGACACTGAACATAGAAGAGAAGGGACTGCTGAAATCTTGTGCCATGCTGTTAAACCTGTCTCTATCCCAACACCCTCACAGGAATCTGAATGGAGAGAGAAACTGAAACAGGAGATTATGGAAGACGTCAAATCGCAAATGCAGGGGTTTACGCAGGAGCTCATGAAAGAGATCAGACCGCTCCTTCGACCCAACACCACCGATACACGACCTCGCGGTTCGCCTCCATCTGAACGACGCCGGGAGCCGTACCAACGCAACGAGTGGGATGAGGGAGGTAGGCCGATCTGTAGGAGCTGTAGGCAGTCTGGGCACATTGCTCGCTTTTGTAAATCTGACCCCAATCATTTAAACTAGTACGCCCTGTCGCCGAGGTCCGGGAGACAGGGGTGCAGCGCGCACTCGCCAGATCAAGGGCTAATGAAGTGTTTATTGGGGACTGTCCGACTATTGGGATCACTATGGGAGGAGTCCACTTAAGGGGGTTACTGGATACTGGGTCACAAGTCACATTAATGCAGCAAAGCTTATTTGAGGAAAAATTCTCACACCTAACGTTGGGAAATGGGCCCCTTGTTTTTAAATTACGCGCCGCTTATGGTCTTGACTTACCGTACACTGGCTATGCCATATTGGACCTAGAGCTGGAGGGAATGAAGATCCCAGGGAGAGGAGTTGTAATCGTGAAAGATGAACATTGTACTCAACCGCTGATTATTGGGATGAATGTCGTGAACGCTGTATGGCATGCCCTCTTTAAATGGCCTGGGAGGCCTGTGTTTCCATGTCAGCAGGGAAGGACGCTGTGGAAGGACGCATTCGCCACCTGTAGGAGGGTGGAGGCAGTGACGAACGAAGATGGGTCCATCGGTTATGTGTGGCCGGTCGGCCGGCGGAAGATTCGAATCCCCGCGCAGAGTGAAGTGATGATCTGGGGCCGCGCTTGGAGAGGACCAAATGGAGCGGACTACGAGGCCTTGATGGAAGCCTTGCCGGATGGAAAAGATTTGGGAGTGGCCCGTGCCCTCGTCACGGTGCGCCACGGACGTGTTCCCATACGAGTGTGCAACCCACACGCATATAGTCTGGTCCTGGACCGCCACCAGAAGCTGGGGAGGCTGTACCCGGTGGAAGAAGCGGATGTCCGAGGCGGCAGGGACCTGAGCCTGTCCCTGGGGACCGACGGAGAGGTGGAAGTGGCCGTAATCAGTGTGGAAGATGATGGACCACTGAAGACCCTGCCCGAAGAGATGGAAGTGTTGACGGAGCGTGATGACCTGCCGGAGGCGCAGAAGAGAGAGTTACACGAGATGTTGTGTCGGTGGAAGAAGGTGTTCGCCATCCATGACGAGGATTTCGGACGGACGGACGTCGTGCAACACCAGATACCGACCGGAGACGCGGCACCCATACGAGAGCGACACCGGCCGTTGCCGCCCTCCATGTACCGGGAGATGAAGACCCTCCTGAATGAGATGCTGGAGAAGGGAGTCATCAAGGAGAGTTGCAGTCCGTGGGCGGCACCTATCGTACTGGTCAAGAAGAAAGATGGCAGCTGGAGGTTCTGCGTCGACTACAGGAAACTTAACGCCGTGACGCACAAGGACGCCTTCCCCCTACCCAGGATAGAAGAGACGCTCACCAGCCTGACGAAGGCGCAATGGTTCTCCACGTTAGACCTGGCCAGCGGGTATTGGCAAGTAGGAATGGATCCCCGGGACCGGGAGAAGACCGCCTTTACGACCCCGCTGGGCCTGTTCGAGTTTCAACGCATGCCGTTCGGGCTTTGTAATGCGCCCGCGACGTTCCAGAGGCTGATGCAGCAGTGTCTGAGTGGTCAGGTGACAGAATCCTTGCTGGTATATCTTGATGACATTATAGTATATTCACCTGACTTCTCCTCTCATCTACAGCACCTCGAGCTCGTCTTCCAACGCCTGTGGAGACATGGACTGAAGCTGCGGTTAGACAAATGCAAACTTCTGCGGAGGGAAGTGCAATTTCTGGGCCATGTCGTGGACAAAGAGGGAGTGCGGCCCGATCCGGAGAAAGTGGTGGCAGTGCGGGACTGGACACCACCCTCAACGGTCCGCGAGGTCCGCGCGTTTCTAGGTCTAGCGGGTTACTATAGGCGTTTCGTGTCCTCTTTTGCTGCTATAGCACGACCCTTAAACAACTTATTGATAGGAATCCCAAATGACGTAAAATCCCACCAGTGTAAAGTCGAGTGGACTTCGGAGTGCCAGCGGGCGTTTGATGCGTTAAAGAGTGCCCTCACACAAGCCCCGGTGTTAGCGTATGCGGATTATACACAGCCTTTTGTGGTTTACACTGATGCGAGTGGCCGTGGGTTGGGAGCGGTTCTAGCCCAGGTCCAAGACGGTCACGAACGTGTAATAGCTTATGCAAGCCGCAGTCTCCACCCGACCGAGCAGAATGACGCAAATTATAGCTCGTTCAAATTGGAGCTTTTGGCCCTTAAATGGGCCGTGACCGAGAAGTTTAAAGATTATCTCACTGGCGCTCGATTCACAATATTCACGGACAATAACCCTGTTGCGCATCTCCAAACGGCTAGATTGGGAGCTGTGGAACAACGGTGGGCTGCTCAACTTGCGTCGTTTACTTTCGACATCAAGTATCGACCGGGCAAAAACAACGCCAACGCTGATGCCCTATCGCGGTTCCCAGTGCAGCCTGTAGATGTGGCGGCTGTACAATCGACGCCAGCAGCCCGGGAGGATGAGTGGAGAGAGACGCAGGATCGGGATCCAGATGTGCAGGTGGTGAAGAGGTGCGTGGAACGGGGGAGAGCCCCTAATATGGTGGAGAGGAAGAATTGGACTCGGGGAGCGCGGCAACTGTTACGCCAGTGGAACAAACTGATTATACGAAATCATGTGTTATATAGGAAGGTGACCGATCCTTATACCAAAGAACAATACTCACAGATCATTTGTCCAGGTTCACGCAGAGAGGAGGTATGGAGAGGAATCCACACAGCCGCGGCGCATGCTGGGTTGGAGAGGACCTTGGCCCAGCTGCGACGTCGGTTCTATTGGCCAGGCATGGAGGGAGCGGTGCGTCAGTTACAACAGGGTTGTGTCGCCTGCAGCCTGCAGAGGAACAGGTCAGAGCCTCGGGCCCCCTTACAACCCTTTGAAGTCTCATATCCACTAGAAGTAATAGCCATTGATTTCCTCACATTAGGTAGGCCTGCTGATGCGTGGCAAAACATTCTGGTAGCTACTGACTTATTCACCCGTTATAGTTGGGCTATTGCCACCCGAGACCAGACTGCGCACACCACTGTCCGTGCGTTATGGACGCATATTATCCAGCCGTTCGGCTGTCCGGCCCGGTTCCACTCAGATCGAGGCCCCAACTTCGAGTCCGAGTTAATGCACCATTTATGTCAGACTTATGGTATTGCAAAAAGTCGCACCACTCCGTACCACCCGGCTGGGAACGGTGGAGTGGAACGATTTAATCAGACATTACTGAACATGTTGCGATCACTAGACACTGATAAACAAGGAAGATGGAATGAGCACTTACCCGAGTTAGTTCATGCTTATAACAACACGATCCATAGTGCTACGGGTTATGCCCCCGCCTACTTAATGTTTGGCCGACATTTGAGGCGCCCTATAGATGTCCAGTTAGGAGTGCAGTCAGCGCAAGAGCGCATGGGAGTGGGTGGCTGGGTACAGGACCACCAACAGAGAATGGCGACAGCTTATAGGACCGCAGGGGAGAGGATGGGAGAAACGGCCAAGAGGAGAAAGCAGGTTTATGACCGTAGGGCCGGTATTACACCCCTATTACCAGGAGAGAGAGTGTGGATTCGAAATAGGAAGAGAGATGGCCAGGGGAAATTGAGTACGTGGTGGGACCCCGAGCCTTACGCAGTGATGGAACAGGTGGGAGCTACGGGGTTGGTGTACCGAGTCAGACCCGAGAAGGGGGGGCGAGAAAAGACCATACATAGAAATGCGTTGAAAGTGTGTGTAGCCCCCAGGTCGCCCCACGAGGACCCCCCAGCTGTAGTGCAGCCCGAGCAGGTAGAAGCAACAACGCCGCAGTATTATGGGTTTCTCTCCGTCCCGAGAGCACCAGATGAGCCACGGCGCTCGGGAAGAGCAAATATAGGCCAGCCACCCCAGAGGTATGGACATGATTAGGGACAGTTGCAGGGACTGGCAACGGAAAAGTGGGGGGGGATGTGACAGGGTCAAAGCAGGGGGGTGAAACCAAATTGTAACATTTTTTATTGATGATGAAAAACCTGTATTACGCACTTAAAAACATCATTCTCTTAACTATATTTCTGCACTGCATGTTTTATGGTTGACAATGTATTTCCCCCCGGTCCCCGAGCCACTTGACATTGGACTCCCCTATAGGCTGTGTGACATTGGCCTTGTGACAGCGGACGGCCAATGTCCCCAGGTCACGCTGGTGGCAGAGCGAATGAGGGCGGAGTAGGGTGTGGCCCACCTTATTCAAAAGTGAGCGCGAGCCACTTGGACAGCAGAGAGACAGGCATACAGGGCAGTGTGGAAGTGACAGCCAGAAGGGACGGTTGTGCACAGGAGGAGCAGACATACCACGGAGCAGAGGTGGGGAATACAGTGATCGCGGCACGTACCAAGCCACCAGCAGCGGACGGTGAGCAGACGGCGCAGTAGCAGCAGAGACGGGGAGGACAGACAGACGAACCAAGGAACGGAGGAGAGGTCCAGTGGCGATAACGTTGCGCGCTTCACACCCTCAAAGCCAGACGTACAGTCTGGCGGGCGAGTAAGTGTCCTTCTATGCAACGTTACCTTTATAAACCCACGGTCCTAAACCTCATATGTGAAATATACCTGAACAGATGAACTGGTTCTAGTTTCTATGATTGCAGGCAATACGCACGAAGACAAGAAGAGACAGTGATTCCTGGCCTAAACCCCCGCTCCAGTTAAACCCCATATAAGGACATTCCCACCTTTTGCATTGAACCGTGATGAGTATATGACATATAGCAATTGAATTGGCACTTGGCACTTTACTGCTTCAGTAATAGTTGGCACTTTAACGCTAAATTCATTATTTATTTGCTATAGTTTGCACAAGCCCTGTCTGTTTTTAGTGTTTGGTGATTGTCTGTATTCCTGTATTTTAGTTAGTTAGTGGGCGCATTAGGAGGTTGAGGTTTTAGAATTAGTGTTATATTTTGTTTATGCTTTTCAATATTTTATGGCTTATAGACGCCACTGTATTAGCTTAATAAAATAGATTACCTTTTTATACAAACCTGTTTCCGTCCAGCTTTCTCCAAGGGATATGTGTTGAAGTGTTGTTCTCATTTAAAAGTATTGTACTTACCTGGGTAAACTCGAACCTGTGAATAGCCTAAGAAAGAGTGTTACAGAGGACCCTACCTCTTAAATAAAAAGGTGGCGTAGTCTTGCAGTACCTAACAAACAGTATTATTCTCACAGTAATTACGCACCCCGCACTTTACCGTGCAACTGATATTTTATTGTTGTGAGTTTAATGTGTATTGTTATTTATTTATTATTGAGACAAAGTAAAGAGTGTCAGCATTTCTAAAAAGAAGTGGCAAGTTACATGTGACAACCTGGCCACCGTCACATATTTATATATGTATGTATGTATGTATGTATGTATGTATGTATGTATGTATGTATGTATGTATGTATGTATGTATGTATGTATGTATGTATGTATGTACTGTATGTATGTATGTATGTATGTCATTACACACACATATTTATATATATATATATATATATATATATATATATATAAATAAATGTGTGTGTGTGTGTGTGTGTGTGTGTGTGTGTGTGTGTGTGTGTGTGTGTGTGTGTGTGTGTGTGTGTGTGTGTGTGCGTCCTACTATAACTACTGCTGTCAATACACATTAGTTCTTGATCTTTGTGCAATGTTTTGCACCCTATAAGTAGGCCTATACACCCTTTTATTGATTTTATTCACACACACACACACACACAGACACACGCACACGCACGCGCACACACACACACACACACACACACACACACACACACACACACACACACACACACACACACACACACACACACACACACACACACACACACACACACACACACACACACACACACACACACACACACACACACACACACACACACACATTCCTGTCCACAAATATTCTCTATACTACTGTAATATATTTCCATATGTTAGAATTAATATAGGACTGCAGGTCTGCTTTGGGCTGCAGACAGAAGAGTGGATTCAGACCATTTGTGGGCTCCAGCTTGGCTGTGTGGGGGTGACAATTAACATGGGCTACTGTTGTTCAAGAGGAAGCCTAGCCTGGCTATAGGTGTGAAGGGGGATTTACATATTCTAAGAGACTTCACTCCCTTCCTCCAGGCACTTGCAAATCAAATCAGCCAATGTTCAAAGGACTTCAAAGCATGATCAACAGGTGGAGGCTTGACCCCCACCCCACATAAACCGTTTGCATTGTAATGAGTGTGAGCGACATTGTACTGTATAAGAGTGACTGTAAGTGACTAGTTAGTTAGTACTGTTGTCCCACGACGTGAGGCTGCAGGGAGCTTCGCCTCCCTGGCTCCTTCTGAAAGCTGTTTGTACTCTGTGCTATGAAATAAACTGGAAGAAGTAACCTCACTGCTGGAGTGATGTCTCATCCATTCTTCACCATCCATTCACATCTCTGGAACATCAAACTATCTTTACAATATGGCGTTGTTGACAACTTCAATAGTGCAGTAAACCTGTGGCTTTAAATATACCACATATGGTTTTGTCGGCAGTCGCGTTGGTTTGGTTATATGGGGACGCCAATCTCCGGAAATACTGAGCCAGGCGTCGAAAGGACATGCGCGGGTGGTGGAAGTCTTTGCCTTGCGGTGGATGGAAGGATCAAGCTATCTTCCTGCGACGTGGGGGGACCACTGCAAGAGGGACATCGGCACGACATGACGACAACTTTTCGAGGATCTACGGGGAGAGGCCCTCATCATGACCAGATCTAGGATGGCTGTTAGCCTACGACTCATCTGGCTGCACAACTTATCTTCTTCGGTCGCTAAAGGAGCGCGCTGCGGTGCTGACGGCAGAGCGGGGAACCTGTGGATCGACGGGGTTCTCTCGTGGCGGGTAATGTTGTGAGGATGGACGGGAGACAGCGGGTGCCAGCAGAACGTAGAACCGGCGACGCTTATTTGTCTTGATTTTCTCGAAGTATTCAGTACAATTGCAAGCCAGTTAATAGTGAATATATTCTAATATATTTGCAAGATATTAAGTACAAGAAATTGACTGAGGATTTACAGGAAAGAAGATACTTAGCCTGGTTATGAGGGGTTCTTCATAGGGAGTGTGTTAACATTTCCTACGGTCGCAAGTAGAGCGTGCTGTTGTAAGATGCAGCTATCTGTTGGACAATCTGGACACTGCACTGGGAAACGCGGATGGGGCAAGAAGATGACATTGAGGGAGACTACAGAGAGACATTATCGAGCGGGACAATGAGCATACGGGACCTGAGGTTATATTTTTGTGATAATGGTGGGTTTAAACTGTGGAGCGAGGGCTGCCATGGAGCGAGTGTTTGTGAGGAAGTTGTTTCACTCTCTGGTCTCTGGGGTTAAATGTGGATTTTTTTATTTTCGTTGAGTGCTGAGAACCGGGCGACTCCCGTGAGGTACATGCGGGCGATTCCCGTGAGATGTGTATGAGGGCGATTCCCTTATGTTTTATGTGTAACATTTTTCCCAGAGTTTGAAGGACTAACAGGGGGATCCTGCACGCTAATTGGAATCAAGGAATGAGTTTTCTGTCTATTTGTAAATCACCTTGTCACTGTACTATGTAATCTTGGTTCTTGTATGTGCATTGTTCTGTATTGGATGTTGTTTGCTATTTAGTATTCCTGAATGGTTTATTTTTGTCCTGGTTGTGTTCCAGGCGGTTGTCATGGGGGGCGGTTCTTTGTGTTTCTTTGGAAATATACGTTTTTGCGGAAGACGTTTTAATGTCTCCCGTGGGGGGTCTGTAATATATTTCCATATGTTAGAATTAATATAGGACTGCAGGTCTGCTTTGGGCTGCAGACAGAAGAGTGGATTCAGACCATTTGTGGGCTCCAGCTTGGCTGTGTGGGGGTGACAATTAACATGGGCTACTGTTGTTCAAGAGGAAGCCTAGCCTGGCTATAGGTGTGAAGGGGGATTTACATATTCTAAGAGACTTCACTCCCTTCCTCCAGGCACTTGCAAATCAAATCAGCCAATGTTCAAAGGACTTCAAAGCATGATCAACAGGTGGAGGCTTGACCCCCACCCCACATAAACCGTTTGCATTGTAATGAGTGTGAGCGACATTGTACTGTATAAGAGTGACTGTAAGTGACTAGTTAGTTAGTACTGTTGTCCCACGACGTGAGGCTGCAGGGAGCTTCGGCTCCCTGGCTCCTTCTGAAAGCTGTTTGTACTCTGTGCTATGAAATAAACTGGAAGAAGTAACCTCACTGCTGGAGTGATGTCTCATCCATTCTTCACCATCCATTCACATCTCTGGAACATCAAACTATCTTTACAATATGGCGTTGTTGACAACTTCAATAGTGCAGTAAACCTGTGGCTTTAAATATACCACACTACATTAACTTAACTGATGGTGTGTAGAATGTGGATAGCTTCCTTTTTTAATATACAAGAAGATTATTTGCTATAACCTTGCCAAGTAGCAGCAATAAATTCAGATGTGTGACGTGCTGGAAAAAGCTGTCAGGCAAAAGACTGTTGTCATCGTCTGTTTTTGGTCACTAATTGCAGAGTAAAAGCTAACAGCAGGTGGACATGTACATGGATGGAGGTCTGTGTCTCATGGTCTCTATTTTGAACTCGGATGGGTTTGTTTAACCCTTCGATGATGGGGTCATTTATGAGCCCCATAAAGCCGTGTGGCCAGCTGCCTTGTAGGGTCATTTGTTGCTGAGACACATCAGGCTGTCATGTTTGGGTGAAACCCAAACTCTCACTAATATCAGGGTCAAAGCATGCATACACACACACACACACACACACACACAGATACACGCACATATATGCACGCACGCACTCTCTCTCACACGTACACACACACACACACACACACACACACGTGTGTGATAGGACTGTTTCTGTTGACTGCTAATGTGTTATGATGACTACCTCCATAGTGAAAGAATGGACACACAGACAGACAGACAGACAGACAGACAGACAGACGCATGCACACGCGCACGCACGCACGCACGCACGCACGCACACACACACACACACACACACACACACACACACACACACACACACACACACACACACACACACACACACACACACACACACACACACACACACACACACACACACACACACACACAGAGCTGATGGTCCTAGACAGAGTCTTTCAAATCGATCCAATCCGAATCATGGGCTGTATGCAGTCAAATCCTGCCTGTCAATTTAACTGAGTGTTTACTATGTATAGGAAGGCAATGTGTGGTAAGAGTGGACGTCATGGCTTTTATCCAATTAGCCACTGCAGTCATGTGCTGTGGGCAAGATGGAGACTGTGCAGTCCTGTCCAGGTCACAGCATCCCATCAAAAGGACAGCATCTCCTAGCCTCGACCTGCCCCATGGCCCATTGCCCTGTCTGTGACTGTCACACATAGTTTGGCATGAAGCTTTCAGGGATATGAATAAATAACATACATTTATACAAACAACCTCGCTATTTACTTTTGCATGAACCCAGAGCTCACTCTCTCTCTCCTCTCTCTCTCTCTCTCTCTCTCTCTCTCTCTATCTTTCTCTCGTGGGAAAAGAGTTGTTCTCATGCCATAGTGTCCATTCCTCAAGCAATTCACAGGGGGAGAAGCTATTTATACACACACACGATGCCACCCACACATAGACACCCACACAAACAGGTCACTGTATCACCACGACAACAGTTGATCAACCGCTGCGACTGTCTATCATGACTCATGTTTCTCTTTTCCGTCTGCTCTCCTCCCCACTTTCTGGATCCCCCTCTCCTCTCGCTCCTTCCTCTTGACAACCCCTCCCCGACCCCCAACCCCCACCTCCTCCCTCCACCTCCTGTCCCGGTGTCTCAGGTGTTCCTGAGTCCAGTGAGCCAAGAGGAAAAAAAGAAAAAAACAGATATGGGCGACTGGAGCCTCCTGGGAAACTTCCTAGAGGAGGTCCAGGAACACTCCACCTCGGTGGGGAAGGTGTGGCTCACCGTCCTCTTCATCTTCCGCATCCTGGTGCTGGGCACCGCCGCAGAGTCCTCCTGGGGCGACGAGCAGAGCGACTTCCTGTGTGACACGCAGCAGCCCGGGTGCACCAACGTGTGCTACGACCGCGCCTTCCCCATCGCCCACATCCGCTACTGGGTGCTGCAGATCGTCTTCGTCTCCACACCCTCGCTCATCTACATGGGCCACGCCATGCACACGGTGCGCGCCGAGGAGAAGCGCAAGAGGAAGGAGAAGGAGGAGAGGGACGCGGAGGAGGAGGAGGAGACGGGGGGATGCGCAAAGGGGGAGAAGGAGTACCTGCAGCAGAAGGAGAGCGGGCACGAGCCAGCATCCGATGCGACCGTCCGCCCTCGCCTGAAGGGGGCGCTGAAACAGACTTATATCCTGAGCATCCTGATCCGCACCGTGATGGAGGTGACATTCATTGTGGTGCAGTACCTGATCTACGGGGTGTTCCTCACTTCGCTGTACCTCTGCAATGCCTGGCCCTGCCCCAACCCCGTCAACTGCTACATGTCACGGCCCACAGAGAAGAACGTCTTCATCGTTTTCATGCTGGTGGTGGCCGGGGTGTCTCTGCTGCTCTCGGTGGTGGAGCTCTACCACCTGGCCTATAGGAGGGCTAGGAAGTGCATACGCAAAAAGGCCATGCAAAAGAACAGCCAGAGGGCTGCGGCCGTGTCCACGGCCCCGGAACCCGACAGCCTGTCCCGGCACACCGCTTCCTGCACCCCCCCTCCGGACTTCAGCCAGTGCCTCAGATCACCATCCTCCATGAACCCCTTGACCATGGCATCTCACCCTTTCAACAACAGGATGGCCCTCCAACAGAACTCCGTTAACCTGGCCACCGAGCGCCACCACAGCCACGACCACATGGAGGATGAGGCAGACTTCCTGAGGATGAGCTACAACCACGTGCCGACGGATGTGCCCAACAGCTGCTCCTCGCCATCCTTGCTGCACTCCGGATTCCTGAAGGACAAGCGACGCTTGAGCAAGACCAGCGGCAGCAGCAGCCGTGTTCGTCCAGATGACCTGGCTTGCTAGAACCCCAACGAGAGAGAGGCTGAGCAGGTGTGAGAAGGAGAGAGTTGAACCTTTGGATCCGAAGAGAGATTAACACTGCAGCTGATGAGGGCGAGCTCTGAATGTTCATTCTGAGTGAAGGGATCAGTCAGTGGGAACAGGCTAACTATGCAAATGTGGGTGCTATGCAAGATTGGTGTGGCATGGAACACAGAACGGCGACCATAGAGGAGAGTCTAAATGTCCTAAAGTGAAACAAACTAGCCCTACGTTTTATGAACAAAACTATACTCAACCTTGAATAAAAGACATGTTCCGTAAACTGTAGATGGAAAAAGAAAAATCAGAACAGGGTAAAAAAAAAGAAAGAAAAAAAGGTCATATTTGACAATTGCACAATATTATGTTTTTGATATGGAAGTCTAGAGAGAGAGAGAGAGAGAGAGAGAGAGAGAGAGAGAGAGAGAGAGAGAGAGAGAGAGAGAGAGAGAGAGAGAGAGAGAGAGAGAGAGAGAGAGAGATGAATAAGGCCACCTTCAACTGTCATGAAGTTTTAGACTGACATTGTGACATGCATCTCTGCAATGCAATAATTATTCAGACTGTGGCTCTAAATGGCACAAGCAACTGTTTTGCCTCCCAGCAAAAGTAACATGGAATAAACTGTGAATCTTGCCATTCCATGAACTGGATGTTTACTGATGTGCAATGAATTATAATAATCAAGTGAACGTGCCTTAAAGAATAGTGTAAAAAAAAACTTTTTTTTATTTTTTACATAGACTGTAAATGTTAAGACAACATGATAACAGTAAATTCACTTCCTTGCACTGTAACTCTCAGGTTGCAGAATATTTAAAACACGGGTGCGGATTGCAGTATATCTATACATGTTGAATACAGGTATATGGGTCAATTGAATAGGCCTACATCTTATTTGTAAGGTGTTAACACTTCCTTACTAAAATGACTGTGGACAAAATATCATCTTCAAAACAATTGATTAAAATGTATGAGTATAATTCTCATTAGTCATCACATGTGTCAGGGGCGTTTGTATGAAAGAATCATCATTTTATTGAATGTATTCTGAAAGTAGTAACCTACCGGGTTGACAAAATTCAAAGGTTTGAGGGTTCTGCCAATGAGCTGGTTGCCACGGGTTTCAGCCACTAGGTGGAGACATTTCATTTCTTCTCCTCGAAAACCTACAGTGTAATGTTAATAGAAATATCAAATACAATGTTTTAGTGGATGTTTTCCATTAATGTTATTAATGCATAGACTTATTTCAAAGTTAGGAGGTTGGGTCATAACTTCACTTTGTGAAAAGCACTTATTTTGTAATGTGTGCATGTGTGTGTGTGTGTGTGTGTGTGTGTGTGTGTGTGTGTGTGTGTGTGTGTGTGTGTGTGTGTGTGTGTGTGTGTGTGTGTGTGTGTGTGTGTGCGTGCGTGCGTGCGTGCGTGCGTGCGTGTGTGTGCATGCGTCCTACAACTACTGCTGTCAATATACATTAGTTCTGGATCTTTGTGCACCCTATAAGTAGGCCTATACACCCTTTGTCATAACA
The DNA here is from genome assembly GCF_963454915.1 of Gymnoscopelus microlampas. Taxonomy (NCBI): domain Eukaryota; kingdom Metazoa; phylum Chordata; class Actinopteri; order Myctophiformes; family Myctophidae; genus Gymnoscopelus; species Gymnoscopelus microlampas. Next base: position 29,447,407 of record NC_139954.1, read on the forward strand.
CTTATCACAAATCAATAAATTATCAAAAGTTGACTTTTTCTTGTCATTCTTTCTCCAAAGCTGTGTGAATGCCTCAGTAATATTTCAGTCAATTGCCAGTTTGCCTCACTGCCATGCCTTCATTGGCCTTTATTTCACAGGCCTAAATAGTAAAATGTTTAGCTACAGATAGAACACGATCTTGACTCTATACCTCTCGCTTCAGTCCCCTCATTCAAACAGTTACATTTACTAACAGGGACCTTTTCATAAAACATCCATATAAACTATGGTTTGAAGTACGTAAAAAGACTGGAAAGACTGATATATATATATATATATATATATATATATATATATATATATATATATATATATATATATATATATATATATATATATATATATATATATATACTGTATATCAATTTATGATCTTACTCCTTTTCACCCTCTGTTGCCTAAAGCTCTAAGAGATGGAATTACTCAAATATGTTTTAGGAAGGGTATTAAGACATTTGGGGACTTGTACGGGTGAGGTTTTAAAACCATTTGAAGATCTTAAAGCTAAATATGATCTCGATAACAGACACTTCTTCAAATGTATACAAATCAGACACTATATTTCAACAAAACAAGGGGGAAACCTTCAATCTATTTAAAAAAATCACACCCTGTGTGAAGGTAGCGGCGCCTTTGATACATTTTGTCATCGATATGTGTTTATAATGTGTTTATAGCCATGTGTCACGTGAAGCTTGTTGACGCACCTGACCAATCAGAGCGTTGACGGGTCTGACCAATCAGAGCGTTGACGGGTCTGACCAATCAGAGCGTTGACGGGTCTGACCAATCAGAGCGTTGACGGTGAACACGGACAAAGTCAGGTATAGAGCAGGATCCGCTCTATACCTAAAGGTATAGAGCGGCTAGCGCCGCTAAAAACTGTAAATAGTATACTTAGTAACAAAAACGGCATTAAAGGGTTAGTATCACATACATACACTGGCATTAACCACCTCTTGGAAAAGGAGGAGCTTAAGGTAAAGAACAAATAGGAAACTGATCTAGACCACCATTTCGACTCAAGAGGAATGGACTGAACTGTGTGGAAAAAGTACAACACGTCTCTTTTAGCAATAAACACATTCTGACTCAGTTCAACCTCCTACACAGAGTTTATTTCACTCCAGAGAGAATGCATGGAATAGACCACAACAGATCTCAATACTGCCCAAGGTGGGCACCGGAGGGGGGTTCTGGGGGCACTGTTCAGGATAATAAAAACAACTGTCCCACATGAACCTATAGGCTTATTCTCCTAGGCGACACATCATTGTTGCCAGGCTACACAAATAATATAATAAGACTTGTAAAAAATAGCCTTAGCAACAGCCAACAAATGTATAGCCCTCAGGTGGAAGGACGAACTCCCACCACCAACCTCTTTGTGGTTTAGGGAACTAACATCTTGCATTCCTAGTGAAAGAATAATGTATAACCTCAAAGGATTTTGAGGGAATTTGGATGTGGGTAATGTGATTGTTTATGGGTGTATGAATGTGTGAGTGGGTTTAGGTAGGCATATGGCTGTGCGTGTCTGAGTATATATGTTTGTATCCACATTTAAGCACGTGTCGATGTGTGCTTGCAGGTACACATACATGGGCATGTAGGGGTGTGGGTATGCTTAGGGGTATCTGTTGTCACTATTAATTTGCTACTGTATTTATTTTTGTATTTTTAATTATTTATTAATTTAAGAGTTGTGTTGTGTGTGGAATAAGGATCAGGCAGGTGGAAGGAGGTGACACAATGTTTGCACTGCTCCTTTTCCATAACTGAGAGCAGCACAGTATCCAAATAGGAGGATGTTGAAAAACGAGTACAGAACATTTCATAAACTGATTCAATGAGAATAGCTGCAGAAGGCAACTGGGCTTTTGCTATCTAGAAGACAGAGCAAGCCAGGTATAGCCTACTTTTGACTGTATTTATGAACAATTAGTCAAATACTGGATTTTTGTCGTTTTGTGTGTAGCACACTGGTCACTGGTCAATAACAAAAAATGTAAGTAAGTGACTGATTTGACGTATTTATATCATTGTGTTTTTTATTTATTTCAATGTCGATTTCATTTATTTCATGTGGTATTTATTATTGAATCTTTGGACCTATGCACTTCCATAGACGTACGTGTCCAGGTGATTTCTAAATAATAGTGAACTTGATCTCTGATGTGATAAAGCTTCAAGAAGAAGCCTACTATAGTTTCCATGATAAAGTGTGAATGATGGCTGTATTTTCTATTTGTCAATAAGACTGGGGAGCTTTGACATGCTTTGAACATTATTAAAACATGTAAAGCCTAACATTATTTCCAGTGGTGTAAAGTAACTAAGTACTGTGGTATATTCAGGACTAAAAGTAGTTATTAAACATGAGAATATTACTACCAGTTTATTTTGTTATAACACATTAGTTTAATAATAATGAACCAGGTTAAAGAAATTGATGTCTCACTCAAAATCTACTGTGCCAGCAAAGAGGGACTGAGTTTGCCTAACAAAAGACTAATCAGTCCTCACATTTACATTGAAAGGTGTGATGAGTACATCACCTCGTGAAGCTTCAAGGACTGAAACACTTTGATAAGGAAAAAAGATGGTGGTCACCAATGTAAATAGCACAAATCATGTGTTCCTCTCTTTTACTGATTCCCCAGGTAAGCAAGACAGTTGCTGCAAGCCAAAAAGCAAGTTTGTAAGGAACATAGATAAGATAAATAAAGTTGAGTTGCGGTATTTTTCCCTGACTGTGAAAAACCAAAGGTCACCAGGCTTAAGCATTTGGCTAATGTAAATTGGCTAATGTAAATGAGTCTAATCATTTGTTTGCAACTTTTTCTAAGTAGACTCAGGATGAGAAATAGTAAACTTATATGATATTTTGAAATAAAACCCAAAACCTGTTGAATATACATAAGAAACATTGTACCAAGGATTTCTACATTCTAGTATAAATAATTCACGTGGATAAATGTTTATTTACACGAAAGCTCTAAAATGAACCTGTATTTTAAATAAGACTGTATGAGTGTAACTTTGGTTTGCAAATTGCAATGATTTAATTAAATACTTTTTGGTCTTATTTTAATGTGTGTGAAATATTGAATGTGGATAATTGAACAAAGATTTGTTTAACTAATGAAATCAAGTAACAAATGTACTGGTTATGATACATGCTTAAAAACTGAATACTGTTGCGCCTGAATACTAATTTGTCACACATTGGCAGCTGCTTCAGCAGGAAGTCAGAGCTTCTGTGATTGGACGATTGTTCTGTCACTGAAAGGCGGGTGTTAAGACCACGCCCCGGAGACAGTAATGTGTAGAGTATATACGCACTAACAGTAGAAAGAAACAGAGCGAGTACAACATTGACCCTTGTATTTGTTGGCCATTTTGACAATAAAACTGATTGTTGAAACGACTTCTCCGGACTCCTCAAATTTGTGATTATTCCCACCAAGAGGCATCTCTTCTTCCGTCTTTTAAACGGCCTTATACACCACAGAAAAACTTGGCGAGCCAGCTATTCTCTTTGCTGCTAAAGGACACGGGACATTCTAAGAGATTTTGCATTGAAGGTATGTGTAAATAGTGCTTTTAAATTAAAAGCAAAACTTAACATTAAAAGTTTTAATGTTAAGTTTCGTCCGTGTTTAAAGCGGTAAGTTAAAAAGAACCTCAGTGGTTTGGCCTTTTTGGTTCCGGCGGAAGTGAATATTGTCTCCGGGTGGTTTAAAGTAAAAATAGCCTGATCCACATGCTTACAATGTGTCACAAAGTGACGCGTTATAAGCTTGTTATTTAAACTTTAAACTTGCTATTTCTGCTTTTTTATATTTGAAAATGTGTGAACATTTTTCAACATGGAAACGATTATGACGATTATGCAAAAACAATTGCGATTATCTCAAATAATTAGACGATTATGTAATAATTGTGACAGGCCTATGGGGTAAGCACTATAGCTTGGCCAGAAGCATTAATAGTAGTAGTAGTAGTAGTAGTAGTAGTAGTAGTAAGATGATGATGGTGTTGGTATATAAAACATATACCATAGTAAACCACGTTTGTAAATACCAGGCATATAAAAATGTGTCTCTTACTTTCAGCACAGCAATGAGGCATCTTTGGACCAAGGCTAGCGTTTTAGGTTCCCTATCAGCATCCATGGCATTTGGTTCACTACTGTGGACACAGAAGAATCCTGAACAAGATGAGATGGCCTCCGGTGGGTGTCCTGTCCACACAAATGCCTACTCCCCCTATGAACTCAAACTGGTCCAAGTCCTGTTCCGACACGGGGCCAGAACACCGCTGAAATCCATACCCAATGTGATGGAGGTGAGGCTTGCTGGTTGACAAGGAGACCTGTAGCAGTACTAGGATGGCATTAATTCATTAAATCAAACTATATCATTAATTCTCATGTGTCTGTCATCAAAGGCCCAGTGGGTGCCAACCCTCGTGGAGCCTCCAGTGCACACTCAGATCAAGTACGTGGTGACAGACCTGCAAGGAGGCCCCCAGCCACCAGTTCCTGTAAAAGACAGCTACGGCAGCGAAAAACTCACTGTAAGTAGGTGTGGGTTGTGTGAGTATGTATTAAGGCCTGATTATACTTTGCGCATCCGTGTAGCCACGAGAGTCCATGGACACGACGTGGTACTGTGCAAATTACAATTTAGTGTCTGCAGAATCGCATGCATTCAAGGGTAGAACGACACAGGCTGCAAGTCAACAAACACGAGGCATAATCGGACCATAATGACGGCTTCTTCCAGACAACTGGCGTATGGACGTAATGGATTTGTGCCATGTCAAGAGGCCATTCTGAGAAGTGGTCTACTGTCCTAGTTTTACTATATCTTGTGTCAATTACTAATTTGCATTCCTGTTATACTCCGAAGACCTCAGTGCTAATATATTCCTTCAGAAAAGCTTCAAGGAGTCTTTTTTTTCTTCAGGTTTTTATTCTATTCTGCTTGCATACCTTTTAATTAAACCTGCCAATCAACATCACTTAAATTTCAAATCCTTTTCTTGTGACAGAATATAATGCAGCCAGTAGTGACAGAACTCCTCAACCTCTCCTCAAGCAGAGCATCCATTTATCAATTCTAGCACATTCATCGTACTTAAGTTGTCGGCACATAAGTTTATGCGTGGTCACAAAATCCGGGAGGCATGCAGATATCTATGCGGACATGAGCTGGTGACAAAATGTACATCATGCAGACCCTCAAGGCTAAAATGCAGATGTGGAAAGATATGGCCTAATCTTAAAACACAACGTGATACAATCATGCTAAAAGTGAACGTTCCAGCAGATAGTGCACTAAAGCAGACCTGTCTCAAAATATGTAGAGAATTTGAATTTTTTATCAAAACACAATGGGCAAACAATACTATGGTAAATAAACATTTAAATGTCTATTTGTTAATAACTACTCTAGAAATAAATGTGTAAAGCTTGAAGGTAATGATTGCACATTACATAACATAATAGTGCAGAGAGAGAGAGGCTGTGTAGACCTTCCCACAACATGTACTTACTTGTGCTATGTAAGTCTTATGCCTGATTAATACTAATGTTGCACACCGGTGTCGTGTACTGAAAATAGCAGATCTACGTCACGCTGCGACGTGTTGTGAGCTTGTAGATCGGCTATTTTCAATGTGCGACACCAGTGCACAACTAAGCATAAATCTGGCTTTTGCATAACTGATCACTGATCCAAATTGTCATCCTTGCAGGGTGGCGCATTCCCTGGTCAGCTAACTGCAGTGGGCATGCAGCAGCTTTATGATTTGGGGAGAAGGCTGAAGAGGCGATACATTGAGGAAACTCCATTCCTTAGCACCACCTTTAGCTCAGAAGAAGTCTAGTAAGTGTATCATTACATTTAGCAACGTGCAATAACTTTTTCTTCATCATACTACTTTGATACATTGGGATTGTGGGTAAAGTGCAGAAGATATTGTCCTGAATGTGTTCTACTATTCAAGTCAAGTTGGCTGCCTTCCATGACCTACTTTTCTTTCTCCTTCTAGTGTGCGCTCCACTAACGTTTTGAGAACCATTGAATCTGCCAAATGTCTGGTAGCAGGTCTGTTCGAGCAGAAACAGAATGGTAGGATAAAAGTCCATAATGTACATCATACCCTCTACGTGATTGAGGCTCTCGCCTCCTGTCCTGATTTCTAATATTCTTTCTGTTCTCCCTCCACCTGAAGAAGTTGTTCCCATAGTAACAGCAGAGGCAACAGCTGAAATCCTCTACCCTAACTACCATAGATGCAAACTACTCAAACTCCTAGGAGGGTAAGCAGAATTTACTACACACAGAACTACTGCAATCACAGCCAGAATATCCAATGCCCTAACCAAACAAAGATTATGTTGCGCAAAATGTATTAGTGCTGTTAAAATGACTGATGGTTTATCATTGCCTATCCTCTCCAACTGTGTGTGTGTGTGTGTGTGTGTGTGTGTGTGTGTGTGTGTGTGTGTGTGTGTGTGTGTGTGTGTGTGTGTGTGTGTGTGTGTGTGTGTGTGTGTGTGTGTGTGTGTGTGTGTGTGTGTGTGTGTGTACGTCTGTCTGTCTATGTTCTTTGTGCAGTTACCGCCGGGGCACTCTACCGGACATTGCGGCCGACCTGCAGAATATCCAAGGTGCACTGGGCATTGCCCCTCACCAGCGCATCAGCTTCTCTCTCATTAGGGATGACTTGGTCGCTAGAGAGGTGACATGATCTTCTTGATACATTACACTTAACTTAGGCCCGGCCAGATGAAGTAATAATGTGCTAAGAGGTAGGGCTGCACGATTATGGCCAAAATAATAATTCCGATTATTTTGATCAATATTGAGATCTCGAATATTACGCACGATTAATATTATTATTATTATTAAGATATGACACATTTTCCTGTGACAAATTAGTGACACTGATAGTTGAGTGACAAAATATTGTTATTACACATAAACATAAGACTGCTTTCACATTCATGTTGTGCTACTACTTTTTTTTAATCAAAATGAAATGGTTCCTCCTTATTCACCTACTGTAAATTCTGTGCATCTCAGAATGAATACCACACCAAATTAAATTGTGAATGTATACGGAAATCTTCCACATTCTAAGTCCTAAACAGGAATCAATTAAAGAGGCGGTGCCATGGTTTTGCACTTTTTCTGTTTATCATGTGTCTATGAGGTTGATAGAACTTCATTAAGCCCCCTGGTGGTGTTTTTATGGTGTTTTATGTCTTCTCTTTCTGTACACTTTTTTGAATCACAGAAAATCACAGCACCCCGTCTTTAAGTAATCCCCGCAATCGAATCCCCTCCTACCTTCACGGGACGCAAAGGCAGGAACTCAACTTAGGGAGCACTTGACTAGCAGTGAAGTGTTGGGTAGCCGGAACGCTTGCCCCAAAACACACTCGCCCCCATTTTCTATAATGGTCGCGGGATTTGACCAGGGGCGAGCGTGTTTTGGGGCGAGCGTTCTTGTATCCTATTCAAGCGTTCTAAGCACACATTAAAAATGGCTATAATCGTACCATCGTGTTAAATAAATCGTGGGAAGCCAAAATCGTGATCCCGATTAAAATTCGATTAATTGTGCAGCCCTACTAAGAGGTTAATCACTTACGGTCAAGCTCTGCAAGATGTTTCAGATGAACTGTGTGTTTCAAAAGCCAAGTACCGTGTTCAGTCATTTCTGACATTACTGCATCTGACCGCATCAACAGACACATGGCCTGCCTTTACCTCCAGTATTGGATACATGGAGGAACACAGTGGAACAGAGGGCAGTGGACATGATCTGCCACATCTACGAACCCAGCAAGAGGTTAGAGTGTTACAGGCAGGAGAGATGGGGCTCTTCAAATGGGCAGACTCAAGGGTTATCAGTAACCCTAATCCTACAGATCACAATGATAGCCAACCACTTCACCATATTGGATTTCTGCAAAACTGTTTCTCATTCTGTTTGTGTATGGTTAGTTTCAGGGAAAGCTTGCAGCTATGTGTGGGACCACTCCTGCACACAATGATGGGCAACATTGAGGAGACACTACAGGGCACCTCATCAGAGCCAAACAGGTTAGAGAACCAACAAATGAACAGATTATAATGAAAATCAGTCATTGAATTGAGTAATCAGCTTTATGCATAGTCTTTCAAGCCAGACAACTATTCCACAATCTTCAAACCAACTATGAAAATATGTCTACAATTGTTTTAGTTGTCAAAAATGTCAAATAATCATTTCAGCCCTACAGAGAACGCACACTGTGTTAATCAGTTATTTTCCTGTTTCCTCACCTAGGAAATTGTTCTTGTATTCTACACATGATACGACTCTGATGCCCTGTCTAATGGCTATGGGGATTTTTGACAAGAGATGGTCACCATATGGTGCCGATATCACCGTTGAGCTACACCAGCACCGGCAGACAAAAGAGGCCTTCGTCAAAGTGTCCTACATCGGCCAGGTAAGAATGAGATTGCACTTGCAGTCGCAACATACACAGAAATATCCTCTTTGTTAATTTAACTATGAGTACAAATGTAACGGGTCCATTTGGTTACATATGTACACTCTTTTAGTTACAAATGGATAAATTAACAAGAGTATTTAATAGGGTGACATGCCCAATTTTGTCCTTCCTGCAGATAATGGTCTGTACTGTCTTTGTCTCTGTAGGACCAGCTGCTACCAGGTTGTAGTGGAGTCTACTGCCCCCTGCAGGAGTTCAAACAGGCCCTCTCAGCCTACTCCGTGAACTCTGAACTTTACCAGACACTTTGCAACAGCACAGAGGGCCTCACTCAACCCTGATCCCTTCACCTCCAAACACAGCTCTGCGCCATTATAGTTTACGTGCTCTTTCTCTCCATCCAGCAAAATGTGTCAGTGATCATACCTCAATGTCAAAACGCACAAGAGGCCCATTTGAGAGGAATCTGAATTATACTGTTTTTGTTCAATTTAATTACCACCAAGATAGTTGGTGCATTGTTAATCAACCAAATTATACATTGGGTATAGTTGCTTATTCCCAGATATCTTTATAGCAAATCAGTTTGGTTTCATGACAAAGTCCCATGACTACAGCTCAATTCATTATCTGTTCAAAAGGAACATCTTATGTTTCTTTTTCCAATTTAAGAATACTGCCGACCACTGACAGAAATAACCCCATGATTGACAGAGGGGTGGCATCATCATCTACATACATTTAAAATATTGTAACACAAGACAATTCAAATCGTCCCGTCGCACCAGTCATGAGTTAAACTGTACAAAATGTTCATAAACAGAGTACCAAATGTGTAATATACTAGTAAATGTCTTTTCATAATCATTTATAGAACCTTTACAAAGGGAATTTATCTATGCCTTGTGAGTGAACTGTTGGTGCCTTCTTTTGGGGATACAATATAAGCATGCATAGTGTGTGTGGCAAAATATCAGGAGTTTTAGTTTTCAGTGTGTTTTGGATTGGTGAGGAGAAATAAATATTAGTTGTCAATGTTCTATCCCTTTCCCATCTACACACTGCATCACATTGGTGGGCTGCGGAAAGTTTAGAAAGCTGCCTAACAATGACATCGATGGGGATGCCAAGCTAATAGAAACTACTACAGCCTTTCTCTTCCTTTAAAGTTATCATGCTGAACTAAAAGCCATTGTTGTTACATTCATAAAAAAACTTGTTTGAAATGACCAAACCTACCTACCGATGATGTCACTGGTAGGCAGGTTTCTGAACGTCCACAGGCCTCCTCAGACGCTGAATAGACAGAAATAGTGCCATATTATAAAGAGTATTTGTGACTAGTGAGGACCAATTGTATGAAGACAGGTTGAGTATGCTTTCTTTCCATTTGGTTTAGCTCTTTTGTTGAATTCTGGTGAACTTGGGAAATCCTATTCCTGCTGGTACTTGGGAGTTGAATGATGGTAGTAAATGTGTCAGTCTCTGCTATTTTATCCATTTGTAACCGAGTATACAAATAACTATATGGACCCTTGCAACTTCCTATAGTCTAGTCACATTTGTACTCAAGTTAAATCTGACTGTAGCTGGTTTGACATGCAGAACGAAAGACAGCATATGGACTACACAGCTTCAAACATGAAGAGCCAAGAGCCAGAGAGAGAGAGAGAGAGAGATATGAATAAGGCCACCTTCAACTGTCAGTTTTAGACTGACATTGTGACATGCATCTCTGCAATGCAATAATTATTCAGACTGTGGTTCTAAATGGCACAAGCAACTGTTTTTGCCTCCCAGCAAAAGTAACATGGAATAAACTGTGAATCTTGCCATTCCATGGACTGGATGTTTACTGACTATGTGCAATGAATTATAATAATCAAGTGAACGTGCCTTAAAGAATAGTGTAAAAAAAAAACTTCCTTGCACTGTAACTCTCAGGTTGCAGAATATTTAAAACATGGGTGCGGATTGCAGTATATCTATACATGTTGAATACAGGTATATGAGTCAATTGAATAGGCCTACATCTTATTTGTAAGGTGTCAACACTTCCTTACTAAAAATGACTGTGGACAAAATATCATCTTCAAAACAATTGATTAAAATGTATGAGTATAATTCTCATTAGTCATCACATGTGTCAGGGGCGTTTGTATGAAAGAATCATAATTGTATTGAATGTATTCTGAAAGTAGTAACCTACCTGGTTGACAGAATTCAAAGGTTTGAGGGTTCTGAACTTCTGCCAATGAGCTGGTTGCCACGGGTTTCAGCCACCATTTATTCTCCTCGAAAACCTACAGTGTAACGTTAATAGAAATATCAAATACAATGTTTTAGTGGATGTTTTGCATTAATGTTTGCGAACGCGGAAGTGGAGCCTACTATGAAACTCTGCTCGGCTTGTGGCTCTGTCTGTGTGTGTGCAGTATGTGTGCACTGCCTGCACTGCCTGTGTGCAACCGACAGAGTGCGCCAGAGTGCAGCTACAGTCAAAAAACACACACACACACACACACACACACACACACACACACACACACACACACACACACACACACACACACACACAGTCCGTAAATACACAATATTTTCGAGCTGCGTTCGCTTCCAGCGTTCGCGCGTCTTACTTGTATAAATGCATAGACTTATTTCAAAGTTAGGAGCTTGGGTCATAACTTCACTTTGTGAAAAGCACTGCTTTTGTAATGTGTGTGCGTGTGTGTGTGTGTGTGTGTGTGTGTGTGTGTGTGTGTGTGTGTGTGTGTGTGTGTGTGTGTGTGTGTGTGTGTGTGTGTGTGAGTGAGTGTGTGCATGCACCCTATAACTACTGCTGTACATTAGTTCTGGATCTCTGTGCACCCTATAAGTAGGCCTATACACCCTTTGTCATAACACTTATCACAAATCAATACATTATCAAGAGTTGACTTGTTCTTGTCATTCTTTCTCCAAAGCTGTGTGAATGCCTCAAGAATATTTTACTCAATTGCCAGTTTGCCTCACTGCCATGCCTTCATTGGCCTTTATTTCATAGGCCTAATAGTAAAAATGTTTAGCTACAAATAGAACACGATCTTGACTCTATACCTCTCGCTTCAGTCCCCTAGCTCATTCAAACAGATACTAACAGTGAACCTTTTTATAAAACCTACATATAAACTATGGTTTGAAGTATGTAAAAAGACTGGAAAGACATGGAAATAATAATAATAATAATAATAATAATAATAATAATTATATATATATATATATATATATATATATATATACACACATATATATATATACACACACACACACACACACACACACACACACACACACACACACACACACACACACACACACACACACACACACACACACACACACACACACACACACACACACACACACATTGTATATCAATGTATGATCTTACTCCTATTCACCCTCTGTTGCCTAAAGCTCTAAGAGATGGAATTACTCAAATATGTTTTAGGAAGGGTACTAAGACATTTGGGGACTTGTACGGGTGGGCTTTTAAAACCATTTGAAGATCTTAAAGCTAAATATGATCTCGATAACAGACACTTCAAATTTATACAAATCAGACACTATATTTCAACAGAACAAGGGGGAAACCTTCAATCTATTAAAAAAAAAATTAAATAGTATACTGAGTAACAAAAACATTGATACTAACCATTAAAGGGTTAGTATCACATACACACACTGGCATTAACCACCTCTTGGAAAAGGAGGAGCTTAAGGTAAAGAACAAATGGGAAACTGATCTAGACCACCATTCTGATCTAGACCACCATTTCGACTCAGAGGAATGGGCTGAACTGTGTGAAAAAGTACAACACGTCTCTTTTAGCAATAAACACATTCTGACTCAGTTCAACCTCCTACACAGAGTTTATTTCACTCCAGAGAGAATGCATAGAATAATAGACCACAACAGATCTCAATACCGCCCAACACTGGAAGGGGGTTCTGGGGGCACTGTCCAGGATAATAAAAACAACTGTCCCACATGAACCTAGGCTTATTCTCCTAGGCGACACATCATTGTTGCCAGGCTACACAAATAATATAATAAGACTTGTAAAAAATAGCCATAGCAACAGCCAACAAATGTATAGCCCTCAGGTGGAAGGACGAACTCCCACCACCAACCTCTTTGTGGTTTAGGGAACTAACATCTTGCATTCCTAGTGAAAGAATAATGTATAACCTCAAACAGAGGTCTGAGGATTTTGAGGGAATTTGGATGTGGGTAATGTGATTGTTTATGGGTGTATGAATGTGTGAGTGGGTTTAGGCAGGCATATGGCTGTGCGTGTCTGAGTATATATGTTTGTATCCACATTTAAGCATGCACGTGTGGATATGTGTTTGTAGTTACACATACATGGGCATGTACGGGTGTGGGTATGCTTACGGGTATCTGTTGTCACTATTCATTTGCTACTGTATTTATTTTGTATTTTTATTTATTTATAATTTAAAAAATAATAATTATAATTATTAATGTGTTGAAATTATGTTTTCATCTGTCTATCCTGTGCTGCAAAAAGCTCAATAAACATTTACAAAATAAAATGTTTGGTGCAGTGACAGTCAGTAGAGTAGTGTGGATTAAATGTGGGTTATGGTGTTAAGAACCTTCTGGAATAACGATCAGGCAGGTGGAAGGAGGTGACACAATGTTTGCACTGGAAGAGTAAAGGCTACTTTTCCATAACTGAGAGCAGCACAGTATCCAAATAGGAGGATGTTGAAAAACGAGTACAGAACATTTCATAAACTGATTCAATGAGAATAGCTGAAGAAGGCAACTGGGATTTTGCTATCTAGAAGACAGAGCAAGCCAGGTATAGCCTACTTTTTACTACATTTATGAACAATTAATCAAATACTGGATTTTTGTCGTTTTGTGTGTAGCACACTGGTCACTGGTCAATAACAAATAATCGAAGTAAGTGACTGATTTGATGTATTTATATCATTGTGTTTTTTATTTATTTCAATGTCGATTTAATTTATTTCATTGTGGTATTTATTATTGCATTTTTGACCTATGGACTTCCATAGACGTACGTGTCCAGGTGATTTCTAAATATTAGTGAACTTGATCTCTGATGTGTAAAGCTTCAAGAAGAAGCCTACTACAGCTTCAATGATAAAGTGTGAATGATGGCTGTATTTTCTATTTGTCAATAAGACTGGGGAGCTTTAACATGCTTTGAACATAATTAAAACATGTAAAGCCTATAGCATTATTTCCAGTGGTGTAAAGTAACTAAGTACATTTACTCAAGTACTGTACTTGAGTAAGTACAATTTTGAGGTATTTTTTACTTTACTGGGGTATTTCCAATTTTCAGTACTTACTTCTACTCCACTACATTTCAGAGGCAAATTAAATACTTTTACTCCACGAGTAATTTGTAGAGTTTTATTATTATCACAAAACATACATTAACCGCTTAAGTGATATTTTTTGGTTAAAACAAAAAGTATTTTGTTAAAAGGTTTAAATACTATATTCTGATAGTAATCATTGCTATAGAGTGTTTTTTCAGTAACAGATGTCTCCCTGTCTCTCCAGCTCTTTAATAAACAGAAAATACATTTTTCGGTAGGTGTCAAAATCTCAGCCAATCAGGAGAAAGTACCCATTTTTAAGCTTAATTTGAATAGTGTTCCAGTTCCAATTTTGCCTGCTCATTTCTTAGTGTCATCACTTCCAATTTCACTTGTTTAATCTGTATCCTGATTGAGTTCCCTGTCCTGGTTGGATACAATTGGAAATGAAACTGAAACTGAAACGAAAATGCATTTTCTGTTTAATAAAGAGGTGGAGAGACAAGGAGACACCTAATAGGCCTACTGAACAAACACTCTATAGCAATGAGTACTATCAGAATATAGAGCTATTTAACACTTATTTTAACCAAAGTAAATCACTTACCCTACCTTTAAACCTCGGCTATTTTAAAAATATTTTTAATACATTTTGAATACGGGACTTTTACTTGTAACAAAGTATTTCTACATTGCAGTATTTATTGTAGTACTTTTCCACCACTGATTATTATTTCTGACTGTAGTGACTCACGTGCAGTTATGTACACAAGCCTTCGGTCCAGGAAGAGTAGTTGCGCAGGAGGAAACATTGGGAAATGTAGTTTTTGGTGCGCGTTTATTTCCTTCGATTCGACGGAACAGTCTTTTTAAAAACACTACATTCTCCATTAGGCTCTTTGCCATAAGCCGGCGTCTGCTACAGTTGATTGGGAATGTCAAGTTGCATCAACATTTATTAAAAAAGCCATCATCATCGCCCCCTACTCAGAAAGTAAGTATTTATGGCATACTAGAACACTTAATAATAATACTAATAGCTGCTGATCAAACCTTAAAGAAACCAGGTTGAAATACATGTTTACTGTGAGGTGAACTGTAGCTGGTGTTGGGCTAGCAATTCCGGCATGGCTAGCATTAGCTTACGCTGCCCATACATTTACATTAACACCATTCACTCTGTTGTTGCTTATTTATTGGCTAAACGTTGTACAGTGTTAACGTTCTTACATATTAATTAATATGAATACACTGCGTTAACATCACTTCCACACGGTTGTTGTTGTTGTTCCTGAACATCTAGCTCAAAGTTTATATCATTCTCAGCTTTCAGATATAATATTATTAATGTAATAATAATAATTGTAATAATAATAATCATAATCATAGGAATACTAGGAATTGGATCATCTGACGACATAATACGGCAGCAGAGCATGGGATGATGTGATGATGTAAGTTATAAATGGTGGATTATGCAACTGGAGGCTATTAGTGCTTTGCTCAAGGGTATAGGCTACTTGGTTCTAGCACATCTTCACATGTGACAACATGAGCAGTCTGCTTATCAGGTAATCAAGGAGTCACATTAAAAGGGTTCATTTTTTGTTACATTCACACTTTTTCATTTTACTGTGGTGGTTCTACTATAGCTCCAGAAACTATTGCACTCTGTTATTACTATGGGGTAATAGGGCTGTCACCATTACAAATTAAAGTTGACGATTCATTGTCACTCAAATAATTGCGATTAACGATTTAACTGTGTTTGGCATTGAACATTGGAACATATGAATAAATTGTAATTTCTGTTTGCCTTTTAGGCTTCGTAATACAAAATGGCACAGGGCAGATAGGACAAATAACTTAAATATACAAAGAAATGTTCGACATTTAATAATTGTGTACATGTAAAAATAGCAATAGCTGATCCAAGCTTACAACGCGTCATGAAGTGACGCGTTGTAAGCTTGCAGATCTGCTATTTCTGCTTTTTTATTTTTGAAAATGTGTTTTTCAACATGGATTATGCAAAAACTATTGCGATCATCTCAAATAATTAGACGATTATGTAATAATTGTGACAGGCCTATGGGGTAAGCAGTATAGCTTATTGGTACTGTAGATACTTTATTGTTCCTGGAGAAAATTCCAGAAGTATTAATAGTAGTAGTAGTAGTAGTAGTAGTAGTAGTAGTAGTAGTAGTAGTAGTAGTAAGATGATGATGGTGTTGGTAGTCATAGTAAACCACGTTTGTAAATACCACCAGGCATATAAAAATGTGTCTCTTACTTTCAGCACAGCAATGAGGCATCTTTGGACCAAGGCTAGCGTTTTAGGTTCCTTATCAGCATCCATGGCATTTGGTTCACTACTGTGGACACAGAAGAATCCTGAACAAGATGAGATGGCCTCCGGTGGGTGTCCTGTCCACACAAATGCCTACTCCCCCTATGAACTCAAACTGGTCCAAGTCCTGTTCCGACACGGGGCCAGAACACCGCTGAAATCCATACCCGACGTGATGGAGGTGAGGCTCGCTGGTTGACAAGGAGACCTGTAGCAGGACTAGGATGGCATTAATTCATTAAATCAAATGATATCATTCATTCTCATGTGTCTTGTCATCAAAGGCCCAGTGGGTGCCGACCCTCCTGGAGCCTCCAGTACACACTCAGATCAAGTACGTGGTGACAGACCTGCAAGGAGGCCCCCAGCCACCAGCTCCTGTAGAAGACAGCTACCGCAGCAACACACTCACTGTAAGTAGGTGTGGGTTGTGTGAGTAGGTATTAATCCATTAAGACTGGGAACGCATACTGTGTCATTTTCGATGTTTAGCTATAACCATTATTTTATACTTTGGGCTATTCAAAAATAGCAGATATACAAGCCGCGACCCCCATCTCAAAATATTTTGCTCTAGGGACCCCCACCAGAAGCAAAAATTTGAGATACAAATGTTCGCTTTAAATATATATATATATATATATATATATATATATATATATTCAAAAGATTTGCACACATTTTCACGATTTTTCAGAAATAGCAGATCTACAAGCTCATAGCGCGGCACTCGGTGCCGTGCTATGAGCCTGTATATCTGCTATTTTTGAATAGCCAAAGAAATCTAAAATGACACAGATGCTTTCCCCGATTGAATGGGTTAAGGTCTGATTATACTTTGCGCATCCGTGTAGCCGCGAGGGTCCATGGACACGACGTGGTACTGGACAAACTACAATTTGGTGTCTGCAGAATTGCATGCATTCAAGGGTAGAACGACACAGGCTGCAAGTCAATAAACACGAGGCATAATCTGACCATAATGACCAGCTTCTTCCAGACAACTGGCGTATGGACGTAATGGATTTGTGCCATGTCAAGAGGCCATTCTGAGAAGTGGTCTACTGTCCTAGTTTCACTATATCTTGTGTCAATTACTAATTTGCATTCCTGTTATACTCCCAAGACCTCAGTGCTAATATATTCCTTCAGAAAAGCTTCAAGGAGTCTTTTTTTTTTAGCTTTTTATTCTATTCTGCTTGCATACCTTTTAATTAAACCTGCCAATCAACATCACTTGAATGTCAAGTCCTTTTCTCGTCAAAGAATATAATGCAGCCAGTAGTGACAGAACTCCTCAACCTCTCCTCAAGCAGAGCATCCATTCATCGTACTTAAGTTGTCGGCACATACAGTAAGTTTATGCGTGGTCACAACATCCGGGAGGTATGCAGATATCTATGCGGACATGAGCTGGTGACAAAATGTACATCATGCAGACCCTCATGGCTAAAATGCAGACGTGGAAAGACATGGCCTGCTCTTAAAACACACTGTGATGCAATCATGCTAAAAAGCGAACGTTCCGGGCCGGCAGATATTGCGCTAAAGCCTATCTCAAAATATGTAGAGATAGAATTTGTAACATATCAAAACACAGTGGGAAAACACTAGTATGGTAAATAAACATTTAAATGTTCTATTTGTTAAGAACTGCTCTAGAAATAAATGTGTAAAGCTTGAAGGTAATAATTGCACATTACATAACATAATAAATGTGCAGAGAGAGAGGCTGTGTGGACCTTCCCACAACATGTACTTACTTGTGCTATATAAGCCTGATTTATACTAACGTTGCACGCTGGTGTCGCGTACTGAAAAAAGCAGATCTACAGTACATCACGCTGCGATGTGTTGTAGATCGGCTATTTTTAATGCGCGACACCAGTGCACAACTAAGCATAAATCTGGCTTTTGCATAACTGATCACTGATCCAAATTGTCATCCTTGCAGGGTGGCACATTCCCTGGTCAGCTAACTGCAGTGGGCATGCAGCAGCTTTATGATTTGGGGAGAAGGCTGAAGAGGCGATACATTGAGGAAACTCCGTTCCTTAGCCCCACCTTTAGCCCAGAAGAAGTCTAGTAAGAATGCGTGTATCGTAACATTTAGCAACGTGCAATGACTTTTTCTTCATCATACTACTTTGATACATTGGGATTGTGGGTAAAGTGCAGAAGATATCGTCCTGAATGTGTTCTACTATTCAAGTCAAGTTGGCTGCCTTCCATGACCTACTTTTCTTTCTCCTTCTAGTGTGCGCTCCACTAACATTGTGAGAACCATTGAATCTGCCAAATGTCTGGTAGCAGGTCTGTTCGAGCAGAAACAGAATGGTAGGATAAAAGTCCATAATGTACATCATACCCTCTACATGATTGAGGCTCTCTCCTCCTGTCCTGATGTCTGATATTCTCTCTGTTCTCCCTCCACCTGAAGAAGTTGTTCCCATAGTAACAACAGAGGCAACAGCTGAAATCCTCTACCCTAACTACCATGGATGCAAACTACTCAAACTCCTAGGAGGGTAAGCAGAATTTAATACACACAGAACTACTGCAATCACAGCCAGAATATCTAATGCCCTAACCAAACAAAGATGTTGTGCAAAATGTATTAGTGCTGTTAAAATGACTGATGGTTTATCATTGCCTATCCTCTCTAACTCTAAGTGTGTGTGTGTGTGTGTGTGTGTGTGTGTGTGTGTGTGTGTGTGTGTGTGTGTGTGTGTGTGTGTGTGTGTGTGTGTGTGTGTGTGTGTGTGTGTGTGTGTGTGTGTGTGTGTGTGTGTGTGTGTGTGTGTGTGTGTGTGTGTGTGTGTGTGTGTGTGTGTGTGTGTGTGCGCGTGCGTGTGTGTACGTGTACATGTGCGTGTGTATGTGTTCTCTGTGCAGTCACCGCTGGGCAGAATCCTCCACTCTACCGGACATTGCGGCCGACCTGCAGAATATCCAAGGTGCACTGGGCATTGCCCCTCACCAGCGCATCGACTTCATTCTCATTAGGGATGACTTGGTCGCTAGAGAGGTGATATGATCTTCTTGATACATTTCACTTAACTTAGGCCCGGCCAGATGAAGTAATATTGTGCGCTAAGAGGTAGGGCTGCACGATTATGGCCAAAATAATAATTCCGATTATTTTGATCAATATTGAGACCTCGATTATTCCGCACGATTAAGATATGACAAATTTTCCTGTGACAAATTAGTGACAGTGATAGTTGAATGATAGTTGATGTTGTTATTGCACTGTCACATAAACATAAGACTGCTTTCACATTCATTTTGTAGTACTACCTTTTGAATGACTTTTTTTTTTACATTTTTGAATCAAAATTCTTTAGTTCCAGTAGGTGAATAAGGAGTTCCTCCTTATTCACCTACTGTAAATTCTGTGCATCTCAGAATGAATACCACACTAAATTAAATCAACAGAGCACTGCTTTCGCTTTTATATTGTGCCACATTCCTGCTAATTAACACATCTTTGCAGACTTAAATAGGCATACTGTTTGTATTTACATCTCCAAGTGCATCTCCAATAAGCAAAATATAAAGTCTTTCACTCCATTCATTGTACCTTCGTGGTGGGGGTGAATAAAACTATTGAACCTCACTAGTTATGGCGGTGATCCGACCATTTTAACTGATTGTATTCGTTGTATGACGGTGTCGTGCGCCGAAAATAGATGATCTACGAGCTCACAGTGTGTCGCTTGTAGATCTGTTCATTTTGGTGCGCAACACCGCCATTCAATGAAGTTTAAATACATGTAAGCATTAGCCAGAGAGAGACAGCAGAGTGAACGGATGGAAAACAGCACAGCTTCCAGTCAGTCCTTCCGCATTCACGTTGATGAATACTAACACATTACTATGAATGTGTACGGGAATCTTCCACATTCTAAGTCCTAAACATGCGGGAATCAATTAAGTAATCCCCGCAATCGAATCTCCTCCACTTCCAGGAGCTCAACTTAGGGAGCACTTGACTAGCAGTGAAGTGTTGGGTAACCGAAACGCTCGCCCCAGCGTGTTGGCGTTCTTGTAGCCTATTCAAGCGTTCTATGCGCACCGTGAAGCACACATTAAAAATGGCAATAATCGCACCATTGTGTTAAATTAATTGTGGGAAGCCAAAATCGTGATCCCGATTAAAATTCGATTAATTGTGCAGCCCTACTAAGAGGTTAATCACTTACGGTCAAGCTCTGCAAGATGTTTCAGATGAACTGTGTGTTTCAAAAGCCAAGTACCGTGTTCAGTCATTTCTGACATTACTGCATCTGACCGTATCAACAGACACATGGCCTGCCTTTCCCTCCAGTATTGGATACATGGAGGAACACAGTGGAACAGAGGGCAGTGGACATGATCTGCCACATCTACGAACCCAGCAAGAGGTTAGAGTGTTACAGGCAGGGGAGATGGGGCTCTTCAAATGGGCAGACTCAAGGGTTATCAGTAACCCTACTCCTACAGATCACAATGATAGCCAACCGCTTCACCATATTGGATTTCTGCAAAACTGTTTCTCATTCTGTTTGTGTATGGTTTGTTTCAGGGAAAGCTTGCAGCTATGTGTGGGACCACTCCTGCACACAATGATGGGCAACATTGAGGAGACACTACAGGGCACCTCATCAGAGCCAAACAGGTTAGAGAACCAAGTCTCAGAGAGACAACAAATGAACTGATCATAATGAAAATCAGTCATTGAATTGAGTAATCAGCTTTATGCATAGTCTTTCAAGCCAGACAACAATTCCACAATCTTCTATGACTAACTAACTATGAAAATATGTCTACAATTGTTTTAGTTGTCAAAAATGTCAAATAATCATTTCAGCCCTACAGAGAACGCACACTGTGTTAATCAGTTATTTTCCTGTTTCCTCACCCAGGAAACTGTTCTTGTATTCTGCACATGATACGACTCTGATGCCCTGTCTAATGGCTATGGGGATTTTTGACAAGAGATGGCCACCATATGGTGCCGATATCACCGTTGAGCTACACCAGCACCGGCAGACAAAAGAGGCCTTCGTCAAAGTGTCCTACATCGGCCAGGTAAGAATGAGATTGCACTTGCAGTCGCAACATACACAGAAATATCCTCTTTGTTAATTTAACTATGTGTACAAATGTAACGGGTCCATTTGGTTACATATGTACACTCTTTTAGTTACAAATGGATAAATTAACAAGAGTATTTAATAGGGTGACATGCCCAATTTTGTCCTTCCTGCAGATAATGGTCTGTACTGTCTTTGTCTCTGTAGGACCAGCTGCTACCAGGTTGTAGTGGAGTCTACTGCCCCCTGCAGGAGTTCAAACAGGCCCTCTCAGCCTACTCCCTGAACTCTGAACTTTACCAGACACTTTGCAACAGCACAGAGGGCCTCACTCAACCCTGATCCCTTCACCTCCAAACACAGCTCTGCCCATGGCACGCACCGTCTATTATAAGCCGCCATTATAGTTTACGTGCTCTTTCTCTCCATCCAGCAAAATGTGTCAGTGATCATACCTCAATGTCAAAACGCACAAGAGGCCTCTTTCTTGGGCACACAAGTCCTGGAACCCAGTCCATTTGAGAGGAATCTGAATTATACTGTTTTTGTTCAATTTAATCACCACCAAGATAGTTGGTGCATTGTTAATCAACCAAATTATACATTGGGTAGAGTTGGTTTTACCAAGATATCTTCATAGCAAATCAGTTTGGTTTCATGGCCAAGTCCAATGACTACAGCTCAATTCATTATCTGTTCAAAAGGAACATCTTACATGTTTCTTTTTCCAATTTAAGAATGCTGCCGACCACTGACAGAAATAACCCCATGATTTACAGAGGGGTGGCATCATCATCTACATACATTTAAAATATTGTAACACAAGACAATTCAATCGTCCCGTCACACCAGTCATGAGTTAAACTGTACAAAATGTTCATAAACAGAGTACCAAATGTGTAATATACTAGTAAATGTCTTTTCATAATCATTTATAGAACCTTTACAAAGGGAATTTCTCTATGCCTTGTGAGTGAACTGTTGGTGCCTTCTTTTGGGGATTCAATATAAGCATGCATAGTGTGGCAAAATATCAGGAGTTCTAGTTTTCAGTGTGTTTTGGATTGGTGAGGAGAAATAAATATTAGTTGTCAATGTTCTGTCCCTTTCTATTGACAGGTGAAAATCTGTCACCCATTTTTAACCATATCTTTATGTCATTGGTCCTCACTAATGCTCATAAGATGGAGATGGCACAATTTCCATCTACACACTGCATCTCATTGGTGGGCTGCGGAAAGTTTAGGAAGCTGCCCAACAATGACATCGATGGGGATGCCAAGCGAATAGAAACTACTACAGCCTTTCTCTTCCTTGAAAGTTAGCGTGCTGAACTAAAAGCCATTGTTGTTACATTCATTAAAAAAACATGTTTTAAGTCTTGTTTGAAATGACCAAACCTACCTACCGATGATGTCACTGGTAGGCAGTTTTCTGAACGGTCCGCAGGCCTCCTCAGACGCTGAATAGACAGAAATAGTGCCATATTATAAAGAGTATTTGTGACTAGTGAGGACCAATTGTATGAAGACAGGTTGAGTATGCTTTCTTTCCGTTTGGTTTAGCTCTTTTGTTGAATTCTGGTGAACTTGGGAAATCCTATTCCTGCTGGTACTTGGGAGTTGAATGATGGAAGTAAATGTGTCAGTCTCTGCTATTTTTCCATTTGTAACCGAGTATACAAATAACTATATGGACCCTTGCAACTTGCTATAGTCTAACGGGTTCATATGGTCACATTTGTACTCAAGTTAAATTTTACTGTAGCTGGTTTGACATGCAGAACGAAAGACAGCATATGGACCACACAGCTTCAAACATGAATAGCCAAGAGCCACACACACACACACACAGCACTGACAACATGTATATACCAAAACAATATCTTTTATTTGTTGTCCATCACCACAGCCCTGGTAGGCTAAACTGCACCAAAGCCAATGGAGAAACACATGACAAGCTTATACAATAGAGAAAAGAGAGGAAGTCAACTGGATGGTACGCAGTAAATGTTTACATTTCTGTGTCTCACTGTGGACACCTGACCTGCCTTACTAATGTTAACCAGATCTAACTAGCTCTAGCTCTATAATACCAGACATACCTGCTGTGGCATTCAGCCAATCCTGTCCCATTCTGCTGACCACCTTTGGGGGATTATTGCTGTGGGAATGATTATTACCCAGAGTCAACAAGAGAAACAAAAAAAACAGAAACACAACAGGAACAAGAAGCAGAACAACACACATAGCACATACGTATCTGGGTATAGCGGTATATTATTCACGCTGGCAAAAGTTGAGTCCTGACAGCTTCGGAGCACTCGGACAAATCGCACCCACACAGTACAATCCTCAGCGATCATTTAAAGACTTAACTTTTTTTGCCAATTAACACTGAAGGATTTATCTAAAATGAACTTTAAATGATCTTTGTGCTGCAGAGCTTTCAGGAGACTCATGCTTTTAAGTGTTGTTCTCAATGGTAAAATGGAGAAAGAAGACGCTTTCGGCAGACGGTCCATGTTTGTGCTTTTTTAATAATACTATTATCTTAATGAGGTCATAGTTTGGTTTGTTATACACTGGAGTTACAAAGGAAATTAAAATAGACTAAAATTCGAATAGCCCACCAATGGTAAACAGTACAGTATTTTTAGGGGGCATTCCTCCCCCAATGAAAGTTGGGTTAAGAGGAGCTGAGAGGTCACTGATAGAATGCCTATACATACATACATACATACATTCCACACACACAGTCTTTCTGTTACACACGCACACACGCTCACTCACCCACACAGGTATATACTGTACAGAAACAGTCAAAACAATGGAGCGAGAGACAAGATGGAGTTCCACTAAAGTCTTCACAAAGCACAAATTGTCTTTTTATTCCTTTCTCTTGTTCCTTTCATGACAAATTTGATTTTTTTTGTTTTTGTTTTTTGAAAAAAGTAGACATATACTGTAGCATCTCCACGCTGACTTTTAGTTCGGTTGATTCCTCTTTGATGTTGTAGTCATCTTTATAGTCAGATAATCAAAAAAAAACACAAGGAACAGTTTTGCGAAACTGATGCACAACAATCCCATACATTCTGAAGTTTATGAGTCAAAATGAAATGTTCTTGTGGCAAAAGTACTCCACTCTGGGCCTGTCCAAGTCTCCATTGGAATAGATCCCACAGGACATTACTGGGTCACCGGTTTTGCTTTGCACGTTTCATTTCCGGGTACATCCTGTCTCTTATGTTGTACTTCCTTTATTTGAGTCCATTTAAATTGTCGCACAATGTCCACACCGCGTGATCCGCGCCACCCAGCCATGTGTATCGTCATGAGAACATTCTAGATACAAGGTTTGTGTTGGATTAGAACATTCCAGGGCCCGGGCTGAACCCCATGTCCATGTCCATGCCACGTGGCCTCATTTGACCCCCCATCATCATCGTCTGCTGTGGGGGGCCACCCATGCCCTGCAGCGACATCATCATGTTAGGTGAACCTCCGGGGCCGGGGTGGGCCATTTGTCTCCCCTGCATCATCCCTCCCGGCCCCCCAGGTGACATCATCCGGTGCTGGGGTCCCATCATGCCTTGGCCCATGAATCCTGGTGGCCGCATGGAATTGTGCCCGGGGTTTCCCATGGGCATGTCTTGGGGGCCCATTCCCCCACCGGGACCTCCCGGCATTCCCCCCATCCCCTGCATGGGCATACCCATCCTGGGGGGCCCATCGCCCATCATGCCCTGCATGGAGAAACCAGAGGGGTGTGGCGGTTTTCCCCCAGGGTTGTCTCCTCCCCCTCGGGGGAAGTAGGACAGAGTCTGGCTGGGCTTCTCTGATGGGATTATTCTGGAAAGGTCAAACTCAGGAATACCGGATGCTCCAGGCCGCATCACCTCATGTAGGTCTGCGTCACTGAAGCCGCCCTGCATGCTGTTGAACTCCGGCCCACCAGAGGGGTTGGGCTTGCACATGCCCCCATCACCCCCACCGTGGGGCATGTTTCCCATCCGGCCCCCCATGGGCCCTCCTTCTCCCTGGAAGCCCATGGGATGTCCAGGGAAGCCTTGGGGACCGGGACCATTGTGAGGAGAGAAGGGGCCTTGTTGGGGATGGGATGGGGACTGTGTAAGGGGATAGCCCTGGCCTCGGTGAGGATAGCCCATGCGTCCCTGGGACATCATCTGAGGGTTTGCCATCCCCGGGTCTTGGTTGGGGCCGGGCATCATCATGCCATGCGGCATCATGCCTGGACCCATGTTTGGGGCATTAGGAGACGGCATCTGAGGGGGCATGCCGTGGGAGAGGGGCTGTGAACCCATGGGAGTCATGCCCAGTGGGCTGAGGGCAGGCATGGGACCAGCGTTGCCAGGTCCCATCATACGTGGATTGCCTGGGTGGTGGTTCATTCCCATACCTGCAGGTGGGAACACAAAGAAGAAAAAGGTGATTGATATTCACTTCAAAGAACACCACAGTTGGGCTTTGTTTATCTGAATGATGCAAACATGGCTATGAAAAGATCAAAAGGAGAATAGTATGAATACACCCCTAGGTCGCTCCAGATGAAAACATCAACATAGACGCCAATAGCCCACTCACCATTGTT
This sequence comes from Gymnoscopelus microlampas, assembly GCF_963454915.1. NCBI lineage: Eukaryota > Metazoa > Chordata > Actinopteri > Myctophiformes > Myctophidae > Gymnoscopelus > Gymnoscopelus microlampas. Next base: position 29,473,376 of record NC_139954.1, read on the forward strand.
GTTCATGGAAGGCAGGTTGGGGGAGCGTGCTGGGGGCGAGTCATCATCAGAACTGGCCACGGTTTTTATGGCATCATGGTAGAGTGGGGTGGAGCTGGGCATGGCAAACTTGGACATGCGTGACATCATGATGGAGAGGGGGTTCTGGGATAGCGTTGGCTCAGGGGGGATGGTGTACGGGCTGCCGGACGGGACGTTGCCTGGGTGGGACATGTTGCCAGACGGAGCCCCTGATGAGGGAGGGGCAGAGGGAGGGCCGTTGCCACCTGGAGGAGGCAGGACAGAGAAACATGAGCTATGACATCCAACACAAACTCAACATTTCTCTTTTAAATGAAACTCCTTGTCTGAAAGGTCCACATTGTGTGGCAATACTAGAAAAAGGCAGTGTATTTTCACATGCATGCATGGTAGTGAATGGAATCAATTACCGCAGCAAACTACACCACACTGCTTTTGAATTAAACTGCATTACCACAAGGGGGTGCCACTGGTCTACAATGTATTTTTTTCACAGACATGTTCCCCTGAATGAGTGATACATTTGATTAATGAAGGACTTCTCTATAATTTCACAGGGTAAGTCATCATGAGATAGGCTGGGATAATTGATTGTGCCATAACTAACCATTGAGAATGTCACTGAAACATTATTCAACCGTAACCTGGGTCTACACACTGAAACATCAATGGTATAGCATACTATAAACTAAATAGATTTTCTAAAATGCACCAAAATAAAGATAAGAAATTCAAGAAAGTGGGGGCGCCCGCTGGCCTAGTGGTCCAGGCGCATACCACATATAGGCCTCTAATGCCTCTCTAAGCTAATGATCCCGAAGACCTTTGCTGCGTGTCACTCCCCATCTCTCTCCCTGTTTCCTGTCTATGTTCACTGTAATACTATCAATACTATCAATAAAGGCAGAAAAGACCCCAAAAATATCACCAAAAAAATAAAATAAAGAGTAGCAAATAATGTACAGCAACAAAAAGTGTACCTTGCTCCATGTTGCCCATCATATTTGGCGAGGTGATACTGAGGGGTGGCTTACCACCCTGAGGTGGAACACCAGGACTTTGCATGGGTGGTTTTGGAGACGAGGCCCATCCTGGAGAAGGGTTAGGAAGAGAAGGAGACCTCATGTGAACTGGGGAGGCGCCTGCAGAACCCATCATTGAGTGGGGGGACTTCATTGGCCCTGAAGTAGGAGGAGCCGGTTGGGCGTTGGGGCCTGTGGGTCCGGTGAGCATGCCAGCTAGCTGGGAAGGGGTCTGAGGGGACTTGAGATTACCAGAAGGGGAGCCCATCATGGGAGACTGCACCTGCCTCAGAGGTGGTGATTTGAGTGGGTTAACGCTGGGAGAGTTGCCTCCACCTGCCTGGACATTCAGATCTGCTGGTTTGCGGCCTCTCTGTCCTTGTGAAGGGCCAGAAGCAGGGGGGAGGTGGTTAAGACGGCCATTACCTCCTGTGGGAGTAGATCGGTGTTCTGGGCCAAACGCTGGATCCCCATGTGGACCCCTCATTCCTCCAGGGCCCCCAGGGAAGGGCCGTCCAGGACCCATAGGGAAGTCTCCGGGCTGGCCCTGCTCAGGGAAGGGAGGCCCCTGCATAGGCCTGCCCTGGGGCCCCATGCTCTCCATTGGAGGTCCCCCTCCTTGCCTCATTCTCATTATTTCATCTGGACTCATATTCATGGGTCCGTCTCGTAGCTTGGAAGGGTGCATGTGGGGGCCAGGCCCAGGCCCCGGCCCCATGCCAAACTCTGGGCCCATTTCTCTGCCCCCCATTCCCTGCAGCCTGGAGGAAGGGCTCATAGGGCCATCGCCGGGCATCCTGGGAAACATGCCCATGCCGTTTCCAGGTTCCATGCCACCTCTTTGGTGGCCCATCATCCTTTGCATATCCATCATCATTCCAGGAGGGAGGCCCTTCTCGCCACCCATTCCCTGGTGGAACATGGCCTCCTGAACAGACTGAGGGTTCGGGAAGCGTTCACCTCGACCCCCTGGACCTGCAAACATGCCACCTGGTCCCCCAGGAAAGCCTCGGCCATCTCCCATCCTCTGGGGCATGTCATCAGGCCAACCCATTCCGGGCCTAGGGGGTCCCTCCATTTCAGGGTTCATCATGCCAGAGAAGCCAGGCATCCTCTGCATGTGTGGGGGCATGCCTCTGGGGCCAGGGCCCATGGCCATGCGCTCCTGGTAGTGCTCCGGTGGGCCTCCTGGTCCGCCCCACATCTCTCCTGGGCCCATCTGATAAGGAGGAGGGGGCCCTCGCATCATGCCCCGTGGACCATGGGGGTGCATCATCATGTCAGGAGGAAGTGGACGATGTTGCATTTCCTGTTTCCTCTTCTTCTCTTCGTAAAACTCCTGCTGCAGCTTCAGCCATGCCACTTGTTCTGGGGTCATCTGGTCACCTTCTCCACAGCCCCCAGGACCTCCCATATGTGGGCCCATTTCATCCTGTGGGAAGGGGGGCATGTCTCTAGGACCGTGCGGAGGACCGAAGGGCGGCCCTTGAGGTCGTGGACCTCCAGGACCGCCTGGTGGCCCAAGACTCTGAGACTGGGCCATCATTGCCTGGAGGGGCCCTTGCTCAGGCCTGCGGGGTCCACCTTCAGGACCTCCGTCGTGGGGTCCTCCATGGGACTGTGGGGGCCCCGGTACTGGGGCATCGCGGTCGTCAGGGAAGAGCATGCGCTGGATGTCTCGTAGAGTCTGGAGGGAGCGCTGACGATGCTCCAGCTGTTCTTGGGAAAGGCCCTCCGTGTTGGCCTCCATGTTCAATAGCTCCTGGGCCAGCTGCTGCTGCTGCTGCTGCTGGGGCGTCAGTCCTGCCCCTCCAGGGCCCCCACCCTGCCCTGCCTCACCTGCCTGCGGAGGGTTGAGGCCTGCCTCGGGTTGGCTGACAGGTGCCTGGTCACCTGGGGCTGTCGCATTACTGGGGCTACTGCCGGGGAGGTTTTTCGTTTCCATGCCCGCTGAGGAGGACCCTTCTTGGGGGAGGACACCAGACTGGGCCCCTTGGTTGGAAGGCTGGGGCGGGGTGGGCTCGGTCATGCCAGGTAAGGACGGCTTGGATCCAGGCTGGTGGTTCTGATCTTGAGGGTGGGACGGGGTCTGCTGGGAGGGCTTGGAGTCATTTCGGAGGGCCGTCGCTGGATTATTCTATAAGAGGGATAAGAGGATTTTAAGTAACGAGATATCCTATTCTTTTGCAAAAGACTGTGCACAGTAGGTCAGAAGGGCGTGTATGTCTTTACCAGGACGAGGTGTGCCTTGTCCTTGCTGTTGGAGATGTTCTTCATGTGGAAGGTGATGATGTTTTCTGTATGGCCCGTTAGAACTGCATCAGCTGCCCTGAGGACAAGAAGTCAGAATGTCAAATATTAGTCACCAGCAGGACAGTGTGTGTGTGTGTGTGTGTGTGTGTGTGTGTGTGTGTGTGTGTGTGTGTGTGTGTGTGTGTGTGTGTGTGTGTGTGTGTGTATCACAGTGAGCCAGAGAATCAGTAGATGGAGGAAATTCCAAGGTCAACAGACTAAACAAACAGTTTCACACACATGTATCCACACTTGTGTGACACACACACCTACCACTTAACATCCACAGCTTTGATCTCTTATTCCCAACAGAGAGGAGTGTTAATATGAGCCAACTGTATTCTCGCACAGTTAAAAATACACATGCTTGTGCACACAAACACACAATGGATTTATATAACTGGAGAGATTTGGGTAGGTGGAGAGAAGCACACACACACAATCAACAGCAACAAACCAGTATTGAACACAACTGCCATTGACGACAGGGATTCAGAGGTACTTAAAGGCCAATTGTGTGTGTGTGTGTGTGTGTGTGTGTGTGTGTGTGTGTGTGTGTGTGTGTGTGTGTGTGTGTGTGTGTGTGTGTGTGTGTGTGTGTGTGTGTGTGTGTGTGTGTGTGTGTGTGTGTGTGTGTATGCTTTGAGATGGCTGTTTAATTATCCTGTATAAATAAAACTCTAAATAATCGAAGTACTTACAAAATGAGCTTTCCTCCAGAGAGAACGCACACACCACAATAAGCCATGAAGCCTCATTTATACTCTGTAGTACAAGATGCGACGTGTTGTTAGCTTGAAAACTGGTTCTTTTTGGCAAGTGACACCATCGCGCAAAGGAGTTGAAAGTAGGGTTTAAAGTAGGGCCGGGCATGTCACTGGCAAAAACGTATATCAAAATCGATATTTAGAACTAATAACCGACTTCTGATTAACCACATCCTTGTACAATGGCAGCATACAAGAATAGCGGAAATAGCGGATGTAGCTTGTAGTAGGCTTGTAGATGGGCTATATGCACTTATTTTTGACATAATTGTTCATTAATTGTAATCGAGGCAAATTGTTTGTCTTGTGTTTTTTGTTTTCTGTATTTGTTTGTCAGTTTGGTTTTCCTTTATGGCACTATAAAAGTGCCAGTTATAAGTTTTAAAAAAAGATCGCTTTGATGGGTCAATGACTGTATGAATGATTATCTGCAGGAAAAATAAATAAATTGTAATCGAGGCATATGTTTGAGAAAATCTGGATATTGATTTGAAGTCATATCGCCCAGCCCTAAAATTAAGCTCAAGTGTCTACCATATTCCATGACCACGGAGGAGTATGACCATGTCGCAGTGATGGAACACTCAAATTCAGGCTAGCGAGGGCGCTTCTCGCACACAACAGTGTGCGAACAGTACTGTAAAAAGTGCTAATCACAGGCTAACGAACAAATGATATTCCAACCCAAACTCCTTAAGGCACACATTTGCCGTGGCTGAGCATCCTTACTTGTTGGCCATCTCTGTTGTGAAGACATAGACAAGTTTTGAGTTTCTTTCTTTCTGGCCGCCAGAAGGTTCCGTCGCCGAGCCTTGGCCTCCCAGTGCATTGTGGGAAGGTGTAGAAGAGCGACTAAGGCCAGCGTTGGAGGTAGGATGAGAGATGGAGTCCTGGGGCTTCACATCGCTGGAGGTGCAGTCTACAGGGAGACGGAAAGGAAGCCATGGTGTTAGGAGGACCCAACAGAGACTTATTGGTAGTGTATTTCTGAGGCTGTCATCAACTATCACACGTCTATGTTCGTTTACATCTACTTGTGCATGTGCATGCAAACACACACACGTGCTCGCATACATATACACAGTGGTGGAAAAAGTACTTGCATATTTTTAAGATATTCTTTGGGGGCTTTTATGCCTTGATTTGGACAGGACAGTAGGCTGACAGGAAATGGGGAGAGATGGGGGGGGAGACATACAGCAAAGGTCGCCGACTCGCCGGGAACGGGAGTCGAACCCGCGACACGCGCGACACGCTGTCAAGCTGGATTACCAGCATATGTGGTATGCGCCTGGACCGCTAGGCCAGCAGACGCCCCAATACTTGCATATTTTACTTAAGTAAAAGTATCAATACTGCAATGAAGATATACTTTGTTATAAGTAGAAGTCCCGTATTCAAAATGTACAAAAGTATCGGCATCAAAATATACTTACCAAAAATAAAAGTACTCATTGTGCAGAATGTCCCATTTCACAATTATCAAAATGTATACAAAGCCTTTAGTGGAGTAAAAAGTATAATATTTGCCTCTGAGATGTAGTGGAGTAGAAGTAAAAGTACAGACAAATGGAAATACTCCAGTAAAGTAAAAGTACCTCAAAATTGCACTTAAGTACAGTACTGCACACACACACAGTTACACTGAACTGAACTTACTGAAGAATCCTTTGTCATCCTCATCACTCTCTCCTCCAGAGCACCAGTCAGCACCACTGTAGGGCTGCCTCCTCTCCGCCACACACATCCTCTTCACCCTGCTATTGTCTGCACACACACAGCAATACACACAAACATTGATTGGTTTCAATTGTGCCAGTGTTTCCAAAAGACGATGAAGTTTTGTCTTCTGAGAGTGAATTGTGTCTTATTCTGCATTTTTCAGGAAAAACAAAAAAAATTGCCTGTGCATATCAGACAAATCTAGTGCAAAAATAACATGCTTGCCAACGCCCCAAAGTTGAGAATTGTATTCATTCTGACACATCAATCACTTAAATGGGTAATCTATCTTCTTCTACTTTGGCACTGAAATGCATCCTGCACAGCTTCCCACGTGTCCTTCCCCCTCATTCGGTCTAAATAAATATTGAACAACATTCAGTTGCTTAGTTTGCAAGTTCACCAAAGCAGAATTATTTGATTCCCATGTGTGCGGGCCACACATTGCATAGTTCTCAGTTTTTACTGAGAGGAGATTGCACATACTTGCTGGCCCTCAAAAGCCAAAACAGGGTAAGACAGGTACGGCTGTCACGATTACAAATTTAAGTTGACGATTAATTGTCACTCAAAGAATTGCGATTAACGATTTAATTGTGTGCTTGGCATTGAATATTGGAACATTATGAAGCCTTTTAGGCTTCGTAATCAAAAATTTGCACAGGGCAGATATGACAAATAACTGAAATATGCAAAGAAATTTACATATTTAATAATTCTATGCATGTAAGAATTGCAGAAATAGGTGATCTACAAGCTTACGACGCGTGGTAAGCTTGTAGAGCCACTTCAGCTTTTTTAATATTTGAAAATGTGTGACAAAATTTCAACATGGAAACGATTATGACGAGTATGAAAACATAATTGCGATTATCTCAAACAATTGTGATTAGACGAGTATGTAATAACTGTGACAGGCCTAAGCATAGGTGGTAATGGTGAGTACAATATGTGCCAGATAGGACACTCACCTTTCTCGTCACTCGTGGGTGTGCCAGTCTCTGGCTGTTCATACGATTCAACAGAAGTGCTCCTTTCCCGCTTGACTTTGACCTTGGAGCCTGGGCCAGAGGTCAGACCCTGGCCATTCTTCAGCCCCATGCCACCTGACACACCCTGAGCCCCTTTGGCGCCCAGAGTCTTGGGGTCACAGGGCGAGGGCTGCGATTGGCTGCCGGCACTCCCTGGCTTCCCCTGATTGGGCAATTTAGAGTCCATCTGGGCAGCGGTGGAAGGAGACATGACTGGAGGAGAGCGTACCATGACCTCCGTCTTGGGCTTAGGGCTGCCAGGTAGGAGGAAAGAGAACAAAACAAGCACAGTTATATATACTTTCCATTTATGGAATGACAAAATAAATAATGCCTTATTAAAAGAGCGCATACATTTATAGTCTTATTTATAAATATACACTGTTATACTAACCGTAGACTTAATTTAAAAAGTGCCATGGACTCAAAGAAAAGCATAAAAATGCCCCGTTTGTGACAACCCACTGCATCTATAGCCACCCTTACAGCTGGCATTAAAATGTCTTGTATCCAGAGTATATCTAGATGTAATTTAAACATTTATAACTGGTATTAACTGGTGTGTGTAGTATCCAGACTGTATCTAGATTGATCTGATTTCAACGTTTACATCTGGCATTAATATGAATCTCTATTGAATCTAATGAGGCCCAGTCCCAATCCGCAATTTGTGCGTGAGCATGAAAGGAGCCCCCCGCCACACACACACACACACACACACACACACACACACACACACACACACACACACACACACACACACACACACACACACACACACACACACACACACACACACACACACACACACACACACACACACACTCTGTGTCTGTGTCTGTTTCCTAAACAATTAGCACAATATGTAAAATGAGGATTTTTAGGCATTAGTACGTTCTAAACCCATGTTATTACTGCTGTTCTACATACAGGCAATCAGTGACCAGAAATTACAGATTGAGGCTTTAACCTTTGCTTTTGTAAAATATATGAAACCATTAGGCTTTTATGGAAGATGCCTCTGAAAATGTCTTCTATTACTAGTTTGACCAATTCAAATACTCTTTCATCTTAAAATAAAATATCTATTATTAGAGTAGGGCTTGGCTTTACAGCCACATGGTGCAGAGCAGCAGTGTTAAAGATACACGGCAAGAGAAAGACGTGCCTCTATGAAATCCAACGGCCTGAAATCAGTAGTGGCGACTGAGAACATTAATCCATAAGTAACGCGAAAGACCTGACATCGAAGACAATTTATGCTATAACTAGGCTAGGTTTGAACTTAAGAGTGAGTTGGTGCAACCGGCCCCAGGTCACTTGTAACATAACCCGCCCATGAAGACTAACATTATACATTTTTATATGGTATCTATTTAGCCTATTGGAGTTTTATATTTAGCCTACTGTTTGCATGTTGTCAGTCGCACTGCAACAAGCATTACCGCCAACTGATGGATCGATAAGACAGACCCTTATTGATCGTGAGAGAAATTCAGTTGTCATAGCAGCACCGCAGTAGGGATGAAACATACATACATACATACATACATACATACATACATACAGGTAAGTGTAGAACAAGTACAGATTTATGTAGTAAGAGTAATACTAATTCAAATAGGAAAACAATATAAAAAGACGGTATAAAAGATCACTTAACATCCAAGCTGGACCTCTGCACCAACTGTAGGCTGGTCAGGTATGCATAAGCCATCAGTAGATATAAATAGAGGTATAGTAGGTATCGTGTGCATTCTATTACCAATAAAAAGGGCATATAAATAAACCTTAAGACTGACCTGGCTGTCTACTCTGCACGTGGGACTCACCAGGTTAGCACAACATGTAGCTGCATTTACACTTGTGATCATTCACAATGCATCCTGTCTCAGGGTGCATTTACACTAAAAGTGTTCATTGACAATGAAAGGAGAGGAGTTCAATGGGTCCATGTTACATTAGTTAGGTCATTGGTTCTCAAAGTGGGGGTTCAAGGGGGTCCCCAGCAAAAGTAGTTAATATAGCATCACAATCATTTTAACCACTTTATCCATTTATACGATGACTATTCAAAAATAGCAGATCTACAAGCTTGTGCATCTGCTATTTTTTAAACGTATCAAAAATGTTTGGAAACTTTACCTAAATATTCTCTTCTAGGGGTCCCTGGCACAAAACATTTTTAGATGGGGGTCTGTGGCCAAATACATATCAATTTGGGGGTCCTTGACTTGGAAAAAGTTTGAGAACTACCGAGTTCTAGTCTCTGAACGTCTCATGAAGCATGAAGTTGGGAGTGAGAATGTGGATGTGGCGCACAGCGCTTACCACACAAAATTAACAACGTTGTCGGGCAGAAACCTCTTCTCTCCACATTGTAACTTTGCGTGTTTTTTTGTAAATGAATGTCCTACTACAGCGTCACACAAAAGTATCAAAAATAGCAGATCTGCTACTTTTGCCGTTTTCCCGAAAAATTTAATTTCTGAAAAGTTTGACACATGGAGGTGTCCACCCGACAGAGACGATAAGTAAGCTCTGCCTACATAGTTAAATATATATTTATTTTTTTGGGGATATAACGTTTGAAAGATAATTCTTCACAGTTCAAAGCAAAGAAACCAGTCAAAAAACCTGAATGACTTAATTGCTGCTGGATCATGTAACTTCCTTTAATCTCTACTGCATGCCATGGCATGCTGCTTATGTGTCTCTGTAATGGACGGTGGCGACTCGGTGGCCTATTAACACATTCAATCAGGGAACGCATCTGTGTCATTTTAGATCTTAGCTATAACCATTATTTTATACTTTGGCTATTCAAAAATAGCAGATATACACGCTCATTTTGCAAATCTTTGCTTCTGGAGGTCCTTGCCTGGAACAAAATATTTTCTCATAGCGCGATGCCGTGCTATGAGCTTGTATATCTGCTATTTTTGAATAGCCAAATAAATCTAAAATGACAGATCCGTTCCCAGATTGAATGGGTTAACATGAGCATTTGTCGGTGGCACTTGTAGTTCTTATGTTTAATAAAACTACAACAAGTTAACCTCTCGGAGCGTATGTGACATGTGTGTTTTGCATGTATCAGACAGCGCGTGTGAGCGCGCATCAGAGAATGTGTGCACTGGATGCATCAAAGAAAGCGCGCGTCAGAGAGATTAAATTGATTTGATGTCGGGTCTCGGGAAGGGCTCTGGCAAATAAATTGCAGACCCTTGTTGGGTCGGGGCCGGGCTGGGCTCGAACATCACAGGGCCAGGGCCGGGCTGGAGTTTTGGGCCCGTGCAGAGCTCTAATTTACATTTCTATGGCGTCAGATGCCATCCATCCAAACGCTGTCTGATCACCTGAGATGCATATTAATGCCAGGTGTAAAGAGGGCCATATTTGTTGTGACAAACACAAAGCAGAGTTTTGATGGAGCATTTCAGGTAAAGAGGCCAGAGCCTGGGGTTTGGGGGTAGTGAGTGCCCCACCACCGAGGTAGGGGGGAGTGAGTCAGGCAGCTGGCTAACCATAGGCAAGCCCATGCACCCCCCCCCCCCCCCCCCCCCCCGCCCCCCTTCATTACCAGCATTTCTCTACCTCACGCAGCCTTCTTCTACACTATTCTGTAAAAAAAAAAAAACGGTGGGGGGGTGGGGAGAAAATGAAAACCAGAGAAGAATGACTCATGTTCTTCTCTCAATGTCGGCTGTCGCATTCTCTCTCTCCATCCCCCCAGAAACAATGCTCCACTCCCGCCTTGACATCCATCAGTTTGTCTGGATGTCTGTGTACAAGAGGACATGGACACTTGGGACTATGTCGAGTTTTCGAGGAAAACCTCCTCCTGCACAGATTACTAAAAAGCAGCAGACCGACAGCAGTAGACGTGGGGCCACTGACAGTGGACTGCTGTTTACTGGCTATAAAAGCAGTTCAGTTGAGGCAAACAGGACACATCCACAGAACTCCCCAAACCACACCCTAATCTCTCTCTCTTTCTTTGACACACACTTCCTTGTGTATGCACAACTAGAATGAGGTGCATGCCAACATGTCCACAGAGCACAACCACAGCCTAACACATGTGACACGAGCATACAGTATGTGGATGTGCGCTGACATACACACGCACCCACACATTCGTGCGTGCGTGGGTGCGTGCACACAAACACACACACAAATACACACGCGTGCACAACACACACGCACAAGGAAAAGAAGGCAAGACCAGGATTTGGCAGTCCAGGCATTCATTTCCAGAGACTCCAGAGCCATGAGTCAGCAGGGAGAACATCCAAACACCAGTGTACTCCCTGACCCCAGGACAGCCCGGGAACACACAGCAGCACCTTCCAACTGGAAGCGTTAATTGCAGTAGCTGATCTTAGATCTGTGCCCCACCTGACCCAACACTTGCACAGTAAGCAGCGTGGCTGAGGCCAGAGTGACATGGCTCCATGCCCACTATACAGCTCACTGTCTGTATTACATTTCACTACTGGCCGGCCACACACATGCATACGCACGTACACAAACAGAACACTTAACTACAACCCTTGCTGCAGGTAGCATCCACATGCCCAAAGGTAACAGAGTAGGTTCCAACCAGCTAAGCACATGGCCGTTTAGATAGGAACAGAGAATCACATAATTCAATCGTTTATTGCCGTAAAAAAAAATTATATATATATATATATATATATATATATATATATATATATATATATATATATTGTGAAATTGTCCTCCATGGGGGCTATTCGCTTTTGGCAAGTTGCATATCCGGTCTAGAGAAAAACAGCGGACACGGAAACAGTCTGGCATGAGTGTATGGAATTGACCAGATCAAGTTGTGGAGTAGGCAGGCTCTGGCAAGGTTTACATTCTAAATAGAAACCAGGCTTCCAAGGCCGACACACCATTACGACATTATCCTCCACAAACAGTTATATCAGATTTGTAGAAATACTATAGATTCAATACTAAAGGTTTGTGATCCGTCCCCTCAACAATGTGTCCACTACGCTACCAACGCATCAGTTACCATCCAGCCCTATTCGATGAACTCCAGGTAAAATTAACCAACATTAGAATAAGTTAGATCTACTTAGCGTTAACGTAGCAAGTAACAAATGTTGACGTTTATCTAAATGTTCGTTACGTTATGATACTGTGTGTTGGCTGCAGCAATTTTAAGCTTCATCATGGCTAACATGGGTTTCAGAGTCAGTACGATGCGATACGGCGATGCGTTTTTTTTTCCAATCGAACCCAGTTCGATTTGTGCGTCTTTTCGCATGCGGTAAAAACTGATTGACTAATCGCACCCTGTCTGCAAAGGCCTTCACACTCCTAAAATAGCTGATCTACAAGCAACTCATTGTGAGCTTGTAGATCGGCACACAGCTAAGTATAAAACAGGCATTACAACGCCATCAAGGCCTGCCAAAATATATTTTAGTCAACTAAATCAACTGTAGATCAACTGTAGATTAAATACAGAGGCACTACACTATGGGACAAGTACTCTACTGGTATACAACTTTCTTCACTTAATTTATATAAGAACACATCCATTATTACACATTCCCTGATAACTTTTGCTTGGTTTCTTTTTTTCTATTCCCCGTTTGCTTGGTTGCTCTATGGATTTGACATCCTGTAAACTCTGATATGTCAACTATGTTGGCTAATTATTATCAGTAATCTAGTCATGGATAATCAGGTATTTACATTTTGTAGATTTTCATTTCTCATCATGTTATTTGTAAATTATAATTCTAAAAATATTATTTTGTTGTTTACAAATAATGTTCAATTCATGTTTTTATACATACATAGAGTCCTTGTATGAACGCTTTGGGCTTCTTGCCTCCTCCTGGCAATTTTCTTTTATATTTGTATACTGTTTTTGTATTGTTTTGTGCAAAATAAATCAAATCAAAATCAGTTGAATAAAACTACACCAAAAAATATAACTAAAACTAAATTGAATTTTATTCAAAAGCTATGACTAAAGGTACATCAAATTTGCACTAGTTAACATTACATTACAAATCTTTTCCAACATTCTTTAGAGAGATATAATTCATTAGGAATGGCTCAGTGAAAAGAAAATAACACATAAGAGCTGATGATTACAGCTAAACAATAAAAATCTCAGATTGTGATTAGCACCTGGGTGTTGGTTGGCAAGAGTCTGAATCTATCACACAATGTTACAACACTATTAACTATTTGAACACTATAATAATGACAAAGGTTAAAGTTAAGAAGAAGCAACCTTAACTATCATTAGGTTGGAGGCATTGGAATGGTATGCGCAGTGGTTTATGGGACAAGTAGGTCATTCACTCCTTCACACTATGTACACAGTCTTGTACATTCACCTTCTTTCACGTTTTCCAATTATTTACTTGACCCGAATCAAATGTTTTATGGTCATGATTCATAATGTAGCCGATTCATAATGTAGCTGGTTGGCTTTATTCCAGGTAGCCTACTATATAATAAGGAAACCTCTGTCATCAAAACCTGTCTGTTCTGCACAGTTCTCAGTGGCTTAAGAAATTGATCTGAACTTGCACACAGGCATTGGCCATTAGCAAATGCACAACACAATGCCTGTTTTTCACTTTCCCAAAATGTAAGCCGTTTATTAGTGTTTTTGTCTAAACACCGGAGATTCAGAGTTTGGCCTATGGGATCATCTGTCGTCATGGTTACAGTGCTGCAAGCTACGGGATGATCAAACTGCGCATGTGTGGAGTTAGTTACTGCTGCGAGTGCCGACCACGGCCACTGCCACACAGGGAACGCCACAACACACACACTCTGCAAACTTATAAAGGACTTTACAGCCTGTGTCTACACACAAAGCGTTTCATGAGCATAAGGGCGCTTTGGAGATCATCTTCATAGCACTAGCACGCAGATTCACACGTGCAATGTTCAAATCCAGGTCCTCACTAATGCTCATTATATTATGATAACATTTTTGTCTACCCCGTCTGTATCAGGAGGGCTGTGGACAGTTCAGAAACCCGTCTGTCAGTGACATCATCGATGGCAAATCCAAGCTAATGGAAACTGCAGGCTTTCTATTCCTGGAAAGGGTTAGCATGCTTTAATGGAAGCCATTATTCTGCGTTAATAAAAATAAAAGAAATTTAATCTTGTTTGAAAAACAAAAACCTGCCTAATGATGATGGTAGGTGGGTTTCTTTAGTGTCCACAGCCCTCCTATGAAACATACAATTTTTCATGAGCATTAGTGAGGACCAATTATATGAAGATAGATTGAAAATGGGTTAAGTCGTCCTTTAATGGGAAATTCACTTCCAACGATCGGAATAAGTGTTTACATGCCGATATTTCCCCGGTGATCTGAATATCAAAAGGTTTATACCACCCCTCTCAGACAGAAATTCCTTCCCGATCAGACCGGAATATTCTCTTCCAATGTACTTGTTTACATGAGGCATTTTTATTCTGATTGAGCTGTCATTCTGAATATAAGTAGAATAGGGTCCATGTAAACGCAGTCACTGTTGAGCTCCATTAGACTGACTTGACAGAAACCATCCCGTAACGAGGAAGTGACAGTTTGCATTCCTGGGAACAACCAATATAATATCCATGTCTATCAACAGATCCTGTCAAGCTGTCCTTGAGCAAGACACAAGACCCCGACCCACCATAACCTGTAAGCTGCTCTCCGTTAAAATTGACAATTCAAATTAAGCAATAATACAAGAGTGCTATACCGTGAGGTATATTGGCACTGGTGGTGTGCCAAATAATATCAGCACAACAGTGCTACAGCTGCCGGTGGCCGTTGCTAGATTACAGGTATTGGAAACAAGGTGGATGCGTTCAAAGTGATCAGCAGTCATCAGAATTACAGACCTGCCAACATTGGAAAAATATTTTGAGTACCACACTTGTGCGCTTTTGCTGCGTTTCTGCACATGCAATCGCTCGCACCGTTCTACTACCACCATTGAAGTAAACACACATCCATGCTGGATTCCTCTGCGAGAAAGTAGCCAATAGAGAGGAAGCTATCCATCTAGCTATGGGATGGTAGCTCGGCAGTAGCCAATGAATCCAGCACAAGCCGCTATCCGTCCCGCTAATGGAAAGGCATCTATGGATGGCAAACAGCTGCTGCACGTAGGACACAGCACCGTACAGAGCCAGAGATAGCGAGTGATAGAGAGAGATATAAGCACAGTGAACGTCACGTCATCAGCTTGTAATTTTGCGTTACTTAAGAGGGACACATCGGACCCACGTACTTTGATGGAAAATGCGGGCCTGCTACGCAAAGTGCGTACATGTTGGCAGTTCTGGAAATAGTGGTTCACTGATCAATCGGTCGGCTGATTATTCAGACCAGAATCAAGCATTTTGAGATAATATGCATTAACCGTCGATGCCTGCACTCATGAGGCCGATAAACAAAATAATTCTGCAGATACATCTGCAGGCAGCCTCGTCGGTGTGTGGAATGTTAGTGCTCCCCCTTGTGTCAATTTTACCATTCTACAATAACGATACTTCAAAACTGTGAACTTGAACTTAGAATGGGCAGACCTAAGTTGGTGCTGTGGAACAGAACCAACTGTTTTCCTGGAAACATTGGGAAAATGTTTTCAGTACCACATTGGGCGTTTCTGCACATGGCACTTTGCTTGAACACGGTCATTTCTCACTAGCCTCCATATCATGAAGTTATTCAACAATAAAAACAACTTTTTATGATGATCATAAATATTGTAATACCATTATCAATAACGAAATAACGATATGTTATATGCAGCCCTATTGCACATGTATGCCTGTTGCCTACATTTATGTACAAGATAAGTACAGTCAGTACTGTTCACCTACTCAGAACTGACACACACACACACACACACACACACACACACACACACACACACACACACACACACACACACACACACACACACACACACACACACACACACACACACACACACACACACACACACACACACACACACACACACACACACACACACACACACACACACTAAGCTAGTGAGTCATGCCTTGGTAATAAGGGTTTCCATTTGTTATTGTGGCCTGGTATTATTATATAGTATAATATAACATACGCGTCACAGAGGGGTCGGCCTGGCCGTTTTTGACATTTTGAAGTCAACTAACTTTGCTCAGGAAGCTCTCAGAAGGCTCCCCTTTCCTGGCCTTTTCTTAATATTCCATGCAAACATGGAATATTTTCTTTTATCAGAAATATTTCTAAAAACGAAATATGGCACCTCGATACAATGTTGATAATCCTTCTGTGCGGATGTATTGGTAGGGCTTCATTTACTCATTCAACCTAGTGGCTTTGGTGGAACTGTTATCATTTATGTTCAGTGTCTGATGTTAACAGCCACCATAGCAATAAGCCCCCACCTACAGTATTACAACATGTTAACACCTACATGACCACTTATTTGTTATGGACATATCATATAATATATAATACAGCTAGTATTTACATTTTCTTTAATTGGATTCCCTTAAATTGACAAAAACTTATGTCAGTTTGCCAATACATAGACATTGCTCTGAAAATGCATAGCATTTGATGACCGCACAAAGCACATAATTCTTTTGCAGAGGCATGGCCATCTCTCATTATGACTTTCAAGAAGTGCCTTTTGTTTTCAGGTGTGGGGGTCAGTGTTGCTAGAGAAGCAACCGGGTTTATGAAAACAAGCCCAAAAGAAGCGACTAGGCCAAATGAGCACACTATTTGAAAATAGCCGACAAATAATCACATCGCAGACCGTTCCCTCTCCCAAGAAACACACCCATGTCGGATTGTAGGACACACTGCCTTCCGCAAGGAAGTAGCCAATCGAGAGGAAGCTATCCGCCCCGCGTATGGGACAATAGCTTGGAAGTAGTCAATCGAGTACAAGCTATCCATCCCACATATGGGACAGTCACGGCACACAGCAGTGACAGCGGCGCATAGAGGGAAAGCAGAGGGAAGAGTGAGAGGGAACGAGTAAAAGAGAGAGATAAACGCAGTTGGACATTAAGTCATCACCTTTTAATTTGGCACACTTTAGAGGGACAAATCGTACCCGCCTACTTTGATGTGAAAACGCGAGTCTGCTACGCAGAATATGTACATGTTGGCAGGAAACGGTAAGACTTCAATTCCTAGCTTTCAAACCTCAATATATTGAATTGGCCACTCTTAATATCATACAATGTTTACTGTCGGTATAATTAGATTACGTCTTCTGTTAGTGACAAAATGCCAATAACATTAGCTGGGAATTGCAAATCGCTAGAAAGCGAGCTAGCAAGCTAGCAGCTAAACTAGCTTACAGGGCTCAAAAGACTATTTTATGGGCGTCCCCCAGCCCACATACCAACTCCCGACGAGCCGGGGTCATAAAACATTTATCAGATTTGTCATTTGGGATGGCTGTGGGACAGTTAGCAAGTGAGTCTGTGGTCTGCTGTTGTTAAGCACATTACGTGAACATTTTCTTCATCATTGGCAATAACGTGATGCATGATCATGCAAGTGCAAAGTTAGCCAGCAGTAGAATAACATTAACCCATTAAAACCGGGAACGCATCTGTGTAACCATTATTTTATACTTTGGCTATTCAAAAATAGCAGATATACAAGCTCATAGCGCAGCACTCGGTGCCGTGCTATGAGCTTGTAGATCTGCTATTTTTGAAAAAACGTGAAAACTTGTGCAAATCTTTGAATATACATATTTTTAAAGCAAACATTTTTAATTCAAATCTTTGTTTCTGGGGGGTCCCTGGAACAAAATATTTTCAGATGGAGGGGGGGGGTCGGCGCCCAAATACATATCATTTTGGGGGTCCTTTAAAGGTTTGAGAACCACTGATATAGCAACATAAGTTTTCCAGAAAACAAAAGAAGACATTTTGTAGAATCCGAACCTCAGGCCTTAATGGGTTAATAGCCAACTAGCAGAACTATTCTCAAGTGGGCAAAGACAGCAGCACTTGCTGTCAGCTGATGCAGAGGATGAAGACAGGACTGATGATAAAGCTCTCCTCTCATCTGAAGTCAACTATCTGCATTATATACTGTACAGTGTCAGCCATCAGCTGCCCAGTTCTGTACAAATCGACATATTGGTCGACCACCAATTAGAATGCCTCTCGGCCAATCACAACGTGAGGTTGTAATCTGACTGTGGTGGAATAACGTAAAACAAAACTCACCTCTGTGTGTTGGTGGATGGGGAGTTCTTCAGTCTGGTGGAGTGCATTGATGGAGCTCCCAGTACCACAGAGCAGGGTGGAGTGATGAGCTGGTGTGGGCTGCCCGTGTGCGGGAGCGGCGCTTTGGCTCGTACGTTCCTGGAGCCCGCGCCAGTAACGGGGTTCCCGATATTCCCAAGGTTGGCCCGTCCGTCCTTGGCCTCGTCTCGTTCCTTCTTCCCTCGCTCCTTCTTGTTGAAGTGTGTCGCTGCTGTTCCTGCCGCCGCTGGCCTCTCCTCTTGGACCTCCAACATTCTCTCTATGTCCTTGTCTGTGTGTGTGGGTGTGTGTGCAAGTGTGTGTGTGTGTGTGTGAGAGAGAGAGAGAATGTGTAGGTAAGTGAAAAAAATAAGAGCAATAGGAAAGGAGTCTTTTTTGTTTGATCGGTGCGTTATTGGTGAAGCTTCCCCAAGGGGCTTTCAAAGCCCTTGGGCACACTGTTGAGAGGAGAGAAGAGACAGAGAAAAAACATCCGTTAATATAAACAAAGCTCACAAGCCATGTGTCCAAACAGTAGAGTCTGGTCGTGGTGTCCCTCAATGTAAAATACAGAGTGTTCATTTATTGTAACTCTTTGAGGGTGTACAAAACTGAACTGTAAGTGTTAATTTAATGCCTCAAGAGTTAAATAAATACTCTGGATTTTGCAGTGCAGCTGGGTAATTATTTTTAGTATCAAAACTATGTGAAGAAACGTACAAGGAAGCATAGCAATCTTGAACCAAGCTTTGTGTATACAGTATGTGTGTGCACATGCATGTGTGTACAGTGTGCAGTTTAGTTAAAAATTATCAAAACTACATTGAAGAAGCATTAAGAGGAAGTATTGCAATCTTGTGTGTGTGTGTGTGTGTGTGTGTGTGTGTGTGTGTGTGTGTGTGTGTGTGTGTGTGTGTGTGTGTGTGTGTGTGTGTGTGTGTGTGTGTGTGTGTGTGTGTGTGTGTGTGTGTGTGTGTGTGCGCACACACACACAGCATGCTCCCCTGGTAATTGCATGAGAATCCTGTCTGAGAGAGCAGCGCAAGTCAGTCAGATTTATATTGTCATCCTGAAAATATTTAGGAGCGCCTCCAAAACGCTCCAACATTGTAACTGGCTCCAGAGTTCCCCTGGGAGGGGGGGGGTTGCATGGGCTGCTGGGAACCAGACGAATACACACAAACTCTAACTATGATAGCAATGGCAGTAGTGGAGCTCATCTCTCACTGGTCTAGGAGTGTTTCCCAAAGAACGTTTTTCAAAAGAATTTCACAAATTTCCCAAAAGACAATAAGTAAGTGAAAATAGCAAGTTAGTACCTAAAATGGCCAGTGCACAAGCTCAAAACGCATTGCAGTGTGACTTGTGAGCCTGTAGATTGGCTAGTTACTATTATTAAATAGGACTCAAGTGGTTAATTCATAGTGTATTTTGTGTGTTAGTGTATTAAATGCGACTTCTGCATTGTCTTTCATTTCTCTCCTCTCTCTGCCCTTTGTTTCATGTCTCTCTACACTCTCCTATCTGAAATAAAGTTAAAAACTTCCAAAATAATAACTACGAAAAGGTACAGAGCATGTATGAGCATGCTTTGCGGTCCAATTTGCCATTTAAGGGGCGCCCCGGTAGCCCACCTGGTAGAGCACATACCCCATGTTGTCGCTGTCGGGATGAAAACTTGTCATTGGTTAAATATTTATAAAACCCACAGACAGACTTAACCACAACCACATTCAACCAGGTGTCCCTTGTTTTGGGCATGTCATCACAGGTGGAAAAAACTAAATCAATTTTTCAAAAATGTTTCAAAAACAGCAGATGCACAAGCTCCTAAGTCACACTTGAATGCGTTTTGAGCTTGTGCACTGCCACAAACTGCAGTTTAGGTACTTCTGCACAACATTGTCATACAACTATGTTATGAAATATAAACAGGGCATTCATTTACCATTTTAATACTGTTCAGTTACATGCATGTGTCAACGAAATAAATGGAAAACACTGAACATGAACGTGAATAGATTTTTGGGGACAGTTTCAGAGTGTTGCCTTTTGGCTACTCATCCAGATTCAACTGCAGAATAAAGGAAGGAGAACAAAGGGGGAAAGGGGAAGAGATGTGAAAGGTAGAAAAAAATACATCAGGGTGAGGTGCTGGGCTGGATAACTAGTCCTGAAGAGGATCCACTTAAGTCAAAATGATGATACCAGTAAAACAACTGAATAAACTTCTTAGTGAGGAAGCTCTAAAACTAATTTATACTTTGTCGTATGGCTCCCCAAAAAGATGAGATTTTTGCCATTACGCTTTTTTACTCAAGATGGAAGAATACTGGCAAAGACCACCAGAGACCAGACACAACGATGAAGAGGATACACAGATCATGACCAAACACAGATGAAGACCATACAAAATGAAGAAGTACCAAACAGAAATTATTATGCCTACACAATCCCATGTGAAATATACTTGGCTACTAGTTAAAGCAGCTCTCATGTTTCAGTATCAGCTACATAGTCCATTTAGGTCCAAGTTAACTAGCCTTTATGCCCTGAAGGGGTGTCAGCCAAATCTATACCACCCCAGCATATACAAACTCATGTATTTTGTGCATGTGAGCACACATACAAACAGTGGGACCTGTCAATCACCCACTCCCTCCAATCACCCACTAACAAGACACTAATTAGGGAGCTTGCTGACATGGCTGTCACAAAACACACACACACACACACACACACACACACACACACACACACACACACACACACACACACACACACACACACACACACACACACACACACACACACACACACACACACACACACACACACACACACACACACACACACACACACACAGCTAATCACAGAGAGTTCTCCCTCTCTCTCCACCTCCATTAAAAGAACCAGAGCTGTCTATCATAACAAACACTAGGAGCTGTAGCTCGCCCAAGTTAATGGGAAGGCCGCATAATGAGCCGCTAAAAATGAGTATTTTGCCTGTGATATAAATATGGGTCTCCACATGAAACGAGGGCGGAAAATAGTTCAATTCAATTAGATTTGGGTTTTCCGACACGGGTGGTACTGGGAGGGAGCACTTCGCCTCATGCTTATGTAACAGTCATGGCAGCCTGCAGAGAACAGAACCTTCACTGGGTTCTACGTCACCCGAAAGCCTTCTAAAGAGACTCTTATGGGGGAGATGGAGGCTTTAAGCCAGTGGAGTGTCTTAGGAGCCTTTTAGAGGTGTGGGATCATCAGGAGAGAAACCCTGACCTTGCTGCCAAGATACTTTGCTAGCTTGAAACTTCCACCTCCCAATACGACACAACACTGCAAGACAAACCTCGGCTTGACAAAAAAAAAAAAAAACAGATGCCAGCGTACACGCGCACGCACACGCACACACACACACACACACACACACACACTCTCCTCCCTGCTCTTAGCCCTGCTGTTGGCTGTAAAGGGCCTGCTGATGTTTCAGCCTTATTTATGCAAATCCCATTTTGCAGCTCAGCCACAACAGAGTATAGCTCTCCCTCTCTCTCTCACTCGCTCGCTCCCCCGCTCACTCTCCGTCTGCTCGGCCTCCATCTCGAGAAATTCTTTTTAACCCACTATTTGTGTAGCGCAATATCGAAAAACACTATTTTCCATCTCCGCTCTGTGTTTTTCTGCAAGACAATGCCCAGACACACAGCCGGCTGCGAGGCACCGCATGGTCTATGCAACATGGGAGCTCTCACAAACAGAAGGGCCTTTCTATCTCCTTACACAAACACACAAGTTGCATGTACCAATTCAAATCTAATTACGCATATAAAGTCTCTGTCCAACCGCTCAACATTAGGACACAACTGCGCTGGGTGGTCATAGAAACATGTCCTAAAAGTATCTGTTTTGTTTCTAAAAATGACACACTGAAGTATATATTAACATTTACTGTAACCTGAAAAAAGTGCATTTATCATCATAGACCATATATATATACATATAAATTTAATAAAACTAATCAGAACACAATCAAGAGTCAGAAACTGTTCATTGCCAAGTATCTTTTCACATACAAGGAATGGAAGGAATTTGACTGGGTGCAGTTCTCTCTGACACATCAAATTAAAACATAAAAAGTAAATATGTGTGCAGTACAAAGGTAAAAATAGTATATATGGTAGCCTAGGATTACAAAGGTAAAAATATGATATATGGTAGCCTAGGATTGATAAGAACTGACTGATAAATACACAAAAATACAGCTTCATCATTTCATGAGTTGGTCAAATACTTCTGGACAGCAATTTTACAGCAGCATCATGGACTGATGTTATCAGTCGGACTACTATTTTCTAGCCTCATGTTTAATTTATACTTCATTGTGCGAGAATAGCCGATCTACAAACTCAACTAGGTATACATCAGGTGTACATTTAAGGCGCAGTAGTCCCCAAACTTGACCCTTTCCAATATTTTCAATACCTTTGTATTTATTCATTATTAACCAACAATGTATATCTAACTTTATTGTCTTTATACTTACATAATAATGTTCAAGTAACCGATTAAACATTTATCCCTTATTAACCAACAATGTATATAACACTGTCTTTTTACATACTGGGGATATTTGATATTATTTGACTGCACCTCGTTGAGACTGATGAGACAGGGGTTATGACATGGGGTCAAATTAGTTAGGTCTAGAATTGCTGGTCTACCTTAAGTCAGTCCACCTTAAAGACAAGTTAGCTCATTTCATTAGCTTGTTAACTCCGTGACATCTTCTCTGTGAAAATATGTTGGTTTTAACCACAAAACGAGACCATAGATATCACAAAGGCAATTTGGAAGCTTTGCAAGATAAGCACTGGTGAAGGAAACAATAGATGTGCATTTAGTCACTGACAAACGAAACTGTACACCGTCTCCCTTTCTCTCGTTCTCTCTCTCTCTCACACACACACACACACACACACACACACACACACACACACACACACACACACACACACACACACACACACACACACACACACACACACACACACACACACACACACACACACACACACACACACACACACACACACACACACACACACACACACACAGTTCAAAAGAACGGACGGATTTGACTGGGGTTGTTCACACGCACAGTGCGCTGATGACTCGTCATTGATTCTGAATAGACCAAGGTGTTACCCGATTTGAAAAAGGTAGGCTATGATGTCTGTTTGCAACTTCCCAATGCAGCTAGAGCCAGTCATAACAGTGGGAGAGAGGGGCACAAAGCCTAAAATCATTTTCATGAGGCAGGGTGTTGCTCCGCAAACCCCTTGGGGGTCAATTAACTGCACTACCAATTGTGATTAACCTGATCCTCATATCAATGACTCTCGGTCTGAAACTGAGTGCACACAGTATTGGCTGGGGATTGGCTGACGGGGTATGGCACACCTGCATACTCACCTGTTGAAGTTGACTTCCTGAGCGTGGTGGCCAAATATGCCACACCCTGCAGAGAGCTCTCATGACACGCACACTCACTCACACACACACACACAGAACGCCTGGAATGCCAAGTAGTGCTAAAGATAGAGCAGTGACGCCACAGATGAGGCGTTTTGACATATACATCTACCGTAGCAAGAACCAACACACACACACACACACACACACAAACTAGGCTAGTATGACTAGGCTCTCTTGTTCCTCCTGAAAGCGAGCCATGTCAAATATTTACAGTGAACTTTTAAACTGTTCCGCATTCTACAAACTCCTATTACTCCCAGTGTACAACAGCAACATCCCTATCTCACACACACTCACACTTTTTCTCTTGCGGCCCAGCCCAGCTGAGTTTAACAGGTCTTTCGAGCACTGGTCTTTATCCCTCCTCTCTCTCTCACTCTCTCTCTCCCACCACCCCCTCACGTCGCTCACTCCCAGCTTCCTCTCCACTCTTCTCCCGGTCCAGCATTTCCAGTCCTCACCCACCCCCCACCTCCCCCGATTCTTCAGCTCCTCTGTTTGGCAGACGATAGCTTCCATCCCCGGGGAGGTGACATGTGTGTAATGTCACGTTTTGTCACATCATGTCGCGGTGACAGAGCCCCTCTCTGTGTCCGTCATGATGATGGAGGTGGCAATGAAAGCGGGAGAAAGGGACAGGAGTGTGATACCGACATACCCATGGGAGAGAAGGGAAAGAGAGAGAGGAAACCCATTACACAAGTCACTCTCTTCTCACTGTGTGTGTCTGGGTGGGTGGGTGTCTCTGTCATGGACATTTGTGTGTGTGTGTGTGCGTGCCGTGCACACACAAAACACACACGGGCACAAACGTACACATAGCTGACTCACTAGTGACACATCTGCTGGCGTAGCCTGGGCACGGTGCCACGCGTGGCGGCCAGCCCTGGCAGCAGGACTGGCACTCAGCAGTCCGGCTTGCTCTGATCTCTGTCTCACACACGCTGCACCCTTCCATTCTCCAGACCATCTCCCTCTGCCTGCCCTCTGTCCCTGTCTAAGTGGGTGCATCTCGCTAACACGCATTCAATACTCTCGCCTCTACGGCACAAAGAGGCTTTTTTTTTTAGAACCCCCCTAAAAACAAACATACAACAATCTCTCTGCCTAACAGATGCAATAACTGCGGTTTGTCGTGGGCACGCATGTGCATAGACACACACAAAGAGATGGGGCAGATTATGCTTAGAGAATTATAATTCTTTCCACAGCCGGCTGCTACTCAGTAAAATCCTCAGTGTTTATTTATCCCTTCGTAACTCTGAGAGTGTACAAATGTAACCGAATGGACCCGTAAATATCCATTTGGTTACATTTGTACACTCCCAGAGTTAAATGAACAGTGAACACTGAGGATTTTGCCATGTATCATGCAGTGAGCAGTAGATCTGTTGTTCAAGTGACTACTGTTGTAACAGAAACACAGCTCTTCTCAACACACACCCCTCACTCTCCTCCCTTCCCTTCCCTGACCGGGTTCTCTGGTCCGTGACTCCCTCCCTCGATCCCTACGGTCGCTCCCACACTCTGGGCACATTCCTCCCTTGCTCATGCTGTGAGGACGTCTCCCTGTGGCTAAAAGCATTGTGGGAAATCCCAACGGTCGGCCCGTTCAGAGGCTCTGCGGACCATTGAGGTAAAGTGGAAAAGGGGGTGTTTCACTCCTCGCACAAAAAAAACCCATGAACCGATTGCCTCTATTGACACAAAGTACAAAATCTCCTAAAAGACGACAAAATATTTCAGTCAATGAAGCAGTGTTTGAATCGATGGTCTTTACAAAACCATGCTGTGCAAGGCCTCCATCAGAGCACAACAAAATAATTTGCCTCTCGAGTGCTGAGAACACAAACAAAGACAGAAGTCTGACATCTTGAACACAAACCTTTTTCCCCCCATTTCCCCAATTATTTCTTATTCAAAGCACAACTGATGATGAGAGGAACAATTTGCCACAGAGGACCACAGTGAAGACCACTTGACAAACTCATTTGAGTTAGTTAAACTAAAGAGTTAAACTAACACTCAGGATTTTACTGTGTGCTGGCTGTACCGAAACTAAAAGTCACTAAACCAAAATAACATCTTAAATGAAAATACACTTACAAGCACCCGTCTCTTCTCCTCTGCTCTATCGTAGGACCAAAATTAGCACCCTGGAGGAACATGAGCCAGAGTCTGTCCCTGAATTACCCCAGTTTACACTGGTGTGTCATTCCCGTGGAATTTTAAACACACTGGCAACGACCTGCCCAATTAAATATACGGGCAGAAAGAGACGCACGCACATGCAACTACTCGTACCAACACACACATACAAACAAATACCCACATCCACCATTGGTTTAATGGCTGACCAAAGCGCTCGTCTCTCTTCTGGTATAATGTTCTTATAGAACAGTGAATGTTCCACAACAACAACAACACATCATCGCACCCCTGTTATTTCCCCATTGTTCTTATGTTAAGTACCTGGTGTCCATATTTCATGTCATTATATATTGAAAAATATATACATCGAAAAAAAGCTAAAATAGCAGATCTACAAGCTAGCTCACAACAGACAATGTGACACGTTGTGAGCGTGGACTTATTAGTAAGTATATAAAATAGGGCTTAAGTGGTTAAGCATATTGTAGCCTAATTCGATGAAAAGCAATAACATTCATTGACCACATGAGTCAGGTATGTTTAAAACAAGCTTAAAACAACTCAGGATGAATTGGTAGTACATTGGAGAATGAGGCGTGTTTGCCGTCAGGAAGTATTTGGGAGAACTTGTCAGGATAGCAACACAAATTTGATCATTTTGTACAGAAAAAAATCTATTCACTTGTGGGCAATATTACCATGTAATAGCAATAATAATAGAAAGACTGCCTCTGAAGCTTCTGGGGAAATTTTACTTGAAATGTCTATTTTGTAGTTTAGGCCTCAGACTTGCTAATTTTTACAGAAATCCGAATTATAGCTCCATTTTGTCAATCCTGACTAAAGGGCTCCTACGAAACTTCAGGTGAAAAACAAAAGCCTGCAGTCTCACCATAGTTTGCATATGCCCAATACACCATGGATCCTTATTACATCACAAATTCGGAGAACTTATACAAGGCCCCAAAACCTACACATTAGCAACTTACAAATAGCAGGATAACTACTCAACACAATGGCATTAAGATGATGCCTCTGGCTTTCAGAACAAGCCTTTTATCATTTCCACTGTCAAACTTCACACTCTGCAACCAAAGCCTTGGTGAGGTCACACCCCGCCCACACCCACTGAAAGGTATTATTGTTGGAATAAATTCACAACTGTCTTATTTCAAATACAAACCATTTCAAATACAAACCAGGTCTTTTGACTTGAGTTGCATGTGATGTGGTGGTAGAGTAAAGAGCTAAATGTATACGTTTAATGCCATGAATCCCCACCTGTTACTCACTGCCAAGAATTATTTGGCAAAAGAGAAAAACAAAAGAAAAACATTTAACAGACAGTTCATCCCGACACAAGTGAACAAAGCGATGAGCCAAATCAGCTCACTGTACAAAAATTAAAAATAAACTCTTCTAGGACAAGTGTGTATTTCGGCCTGTGACACCTAAAACAAGTCTTTAGGATGCGGTCAACACAGTATAGACCCGTAATGGTCAATTCTTTCACTCTCATGAGTTAAATTATCACTGAGGATTTTACTATGCAAGCTTGAGACATTGTGGCAAAACAGTGCATTATAGTAAGCTAATGGGTAGCTGCTGGTTGGGAAGGTCATGAGCTTGGCTGGTGACTTTAACATGGCCAGTTGAGGTGACTGGGGTCAACGTAGCCAGTGGGTTCCAGAAGGAGAGCAGACCCATTTGAAAGGACCCATTTCGGGCCAGCAGGAGCAGTCCGCCTCTTCCAAAACTGTCAATCATATTGGAGAAACATGAAAGCAGAGTGACAGGTACACTCTAACTCAGCCAGACACATCCCAAAAGGATTGTACTTGTGCACAAGCCCACCCACTCACTGCTCACTCACAAATACAAAACCCTCACACACACACCAAGACATGCCACTAATCTCAAGAACAACGGGATGTTTAACAATGCCCTTTGATTGTGCCTTAATTTTGCAGCCAAACGACGTGGTCTGCAGACTGGCAACAGAATGTCTGAGGTTTTAAGGGGAACCCCAGGCTTTTGTATGATTCATGTGAAAGACAAGAGAGCTGCCCATCTCCACCACTAGAGGTGAAAATATGCAGTATCACTACTCAATAAATCCATAGTGGCAGCTATACGTTGTTTATTCTAGCTCTTGTCTGCCATGACAGCTTCAAACTCATATTCCCTGATAAAGGTGTCGTGGGGTTTAAATTGCATTCTACATAAACTGAGGAATGGTGTTGTCTATTGTCAAGTCTTAGTGCCAATCGGGTCCTAATGAAATGCCTTTTAAATTAGTACATTTTGCGAAAATGATCGATGTTTTATTTACTTTTTAACCTTGTTTTTGAAAGAGTTGTTATAATGTTGCATTCACCAATTCCTTAAATGTATTTTCTGTCTTTCTGCAGGGAATTTGTAATATAACCTTAGAGCATGTTTTGCCTTTTATTTATTTTCAATTGAACACTGTTTGGCAAAACATTGCAGCGAGTTTACAATTTGGGAGGACAATGCTTCTAAATGGCAAACAAGAAATCTGGGAGTAACTAGAAACTTCTCTCTTTGCTTTAGTGGCAGGTTTCTTATCCGCAGTAATTAGTATTTGACCATTCTTGCATATGTTGCACATTTGACAAGATTTAGCCAAGAAGTCATTTAAGAAAGATAACATGTGGTACAGATTCTAGTGTATGCAAACTCATCATTGGGAATATAAGCACTGAAACCAAATGGCCCCCAACTTCCCAACAACCTGCGTGACACTTTGAAGGCTGTACACTTGGCACATAAGGTCTAAATAATTTCACAACAAACATTCAACAATGAATTGCTCTTGACATCGCAACCGAAATGTAGGCGTTGCCTGGATGTTTTAGTAGGAAACATTGTAGGTGGGAATATGAACCAGTCCATCCCCATCTGTAATTATCAAAAGCTTACAAACCTACGCTTTACACTTGAAAAGATAAAGTCACAGAAGGACTACTTTATACTTTGTCAAAACAGCACAAGCAACGTATTTTCAACTGAAGAAATTGTTGACGCAGTTTTGCCATGTGACACTGACATGGTCGTTTGACAAAGTAGAATTGTGCCTTCAGCATCTCTGTCAACTGCAAGATAGACACACATGGTGTCATCTGTGTCTGGGGAGGCGGGTCCCCCCCTGTCGCCCCACATTGAGGCAAAGGGACACACACCACTTCTCAAATTCATCCTACCATGTCACACACAACGTAAGCCCTGCGATTTTAATTAGAAAACCCATGAAGCAAACAAATGCAAGGAAACAAGGGAGGCCAATCCACGGAGAAGAAAATAAATCCCCTGCCGCTTCACATCAATATCCACTTCCCCTCCGTGCTTCACCTCACTGTGGTTTTTGGTTAACACTCTTTGGATTAGATAGCAGACAAATAAACACTGTGGATAGTGTTCCCTGGCAGTTCACCCTGACCGGCCTGATGTCCTCAGCATGTACAAATCTAAGGATGAGACCAAACATGGCCCTGATGGGCCAAAGTAACGCAGTCCAGGGTCCTCGCCATGGGCCGCTTCCATAAGCATCAACTGGGGTCATGTTACAGGGCAACCCCCGTACAATTCAGGGCCTCCCTCTCATAAGAATGCAGCTATATATGTAGGCACCCCTATAGCTAAAAGTCAAAGATATAGAGATAGATTTTAAGTGCGGACAGTGCCTTATTTGTTCCCCTCTGAATTATAGCAGTGTTATCAAGTTGTGGCAAGGCTATGTCTATGAGGCCAGGGCAGAAGTTCTTCCTGCCATGGTCAATATTGTAAAACAAAACAAGTTGGCCATTAGGACAATGACAAACAAAAAATGCTTTAACACAAAATAAGACTATATTGAACATCTTGACAATGACATATAACAGTGTATGGGCATTTTAGACATGTAGGAAGAATAGACAGCACTAAATCTGGAGAAATGCAATAAACATGAACATATTTTGTGCTCGTTGTTGCACTTTACTTTGGGCTAAAAATGACATAGTACTGCAACACTGTAATTACTCCAGCAATTTTTGGCATTTCTACATTGATGCTTGCAGATAAGTAAAGAAAGTGAGTTGCTTTACTTATCTGCAACGAGCAAAGGGGGGGGTGTAGAACTCTCGCTTTCTTTGTTTGTGGTGTGCGCGCGTGTGTGTGTGTGAGTGTGAGAGAGAGAGAGAGAGAAGATGAGAGAGAGGGGTATGCATGAAACAGTGTGAGAAAGTGTAAGACAGTGAGCCGGGTTACCTCAGAAGCCCCCCTGCCCTTTCAGCAGGGCCTCATATGGAGAACCAGGCCTCAGGTCCCCTGGGCACTGATGTCTGCTCTCCTCTCCTCCCAGTCAGCCACGGAGGCTGCGCACTGAACCTGGTCAACTCACGACACCCTACAGCCACAAATCATTCACACCTGGAAGAGAGGGAGAGAGAGAGAGAACTGTGTTCAACCGGTGATTCGCAAACAAGCAGGAGGCAGGGAAAAGCACTCACTGCCTCATGTTGACAAGGCCAGCATGTAGCAAACACATAACCAGCGTATTTAGCCGGTGCAAAGCTCAGATCCTTTGGGGCCGCAGTAACAGCATATAGTCATTTTTTTCCTTTACCCCAACATCGATTTATGCCTCAGTTATCAACACGTGTACACACAAGGGACTATGGGACAGGGTATGATATAATATCTAGGGTTTTCGTGATTCCTCATGTCCTGGACAGCTTGCACCAAACACCAACTTGCTGGCATACAGCAGTAGGGTCAGTAAACAGACATTTTCAGTGCATTTCACAGACTTAACGGTCATTTTAGAATGGAGAGATGAGTGATAACCTAATGTCAAACCCTGAGGAAGACTGTATTGTCAAAACGTTGGTGGTACCTTTTAATACACTTTTGCATTGTGGCTAAGAGCTGTGCGGCCTCATCCTTGTCAACATGATAACCTAATGTCAACACAAACATGTTAAATTACAATATCTTCATAGGTCTATGTCCATTAAGTTAACGAACCCCAAGCTACTTCAAATGCATAGAGGGGGTGGGAACAGTTGAAATGTATGGTGTGTGGGCTAATTGTGATAATAGATAAATATTTATTGGATTTTTGATCAGAGTCCTTGGAAAGCCTTGTCTCAAGAAAACAAATTGCTTAGGCCTCTTGGTTAACTAAACCCCTTGGAAGTTGGAACTAATTCTCTGAAAGTACAATTTACACTGCAATGCAATACCTTTAAAACTGTTTTTCTCATTCAGAACTTTAGGTCTAACTTCAATGGCAAAGCCTTGGGCTGGACATGTTCAATGCTCTCTTTTATATGGCCTTGGTAAGGCCACTCAGCACAAAACTGAACAAGATACGCAAGCAGGGCTCCACAAGAAGAAGACAGGCAGTAAAAGTGTTTCCATACGTATTTACAAAGCTAACCGTTGTTAGAATAAACACAACAACCAGTGCACAGAATCCCCCTGAAATCTCAGCGCCTCACTGGACAACGCTTGGCGGACAAAGTATTCCATGGCGCTTCAAACTCCAGGAACTTTTTTTTTTCTCCTAAAAGAAGTTGTTCCTGTTTCGCCAGAGAGCTGAATGGGGGGAAGGGAGGACATTCATGGAGCCTCGGCCAGCAGCGCAAACAAAGTCTTCCCCGAGAGGGAGGCACTCTCACGGGCGGCTGAGACCAAGAACGACGACGTTGTCGGACCAGCGCAAAGCACACAAATACAACATAATGAGATACAATTTTTAGGCTTTGTCTAATAAAAATGGCCCCTCCCTCCGCCAAATGCTGTGCCTTTTCAAGTTCTGTTGGCTCTGTTGGTAACAATGTAACAATTAAATCGCCACCGAAATTTCGCTCGGTTAGATGAGAGGCTGGCCGACACACAATCAGCCAGCCGAGGCCTTAATAATCTGGCTGCGCGTTTTAGAAATAATATTAAATGCGTTTCTAGTGAAAAGAAATACAATACCAATGGCCCCCGATTATCTTGAAGAATGTAGAACATGCATGCTGCATTGTATCCCTTTTTTCATTTTCAACGAAGCACGGGTTGGTCCTTCTCTCTGGTTATAATGGGTTAAAAAACCAATATTGCTCCGCGCGTTTCACACCATTCCGCAAAAAACATTGTGAATAATAATCCACTGTTGTAGCGCGGAAAAAAATCAACCATTGTGGCTGAAAACGGGGCTCGGTGTCTACAGTCTGCCAGGCCAGACACGATGGGGTTTAGTAGCCCAGCCTTCCTTCGGGGACAGAGGCAGTAGAAGAACGGATACCGGAGTGAGATGAGATGTTCCCCGGGAGGAGGACCCGCGTGTACCGCTGCCAGGAGCAGAGCAGGGAGGCGACACTTTCTCCCCAAAAAAACTTACCTGGAATGTTTTTCGTAAATGCCCGTTTTTTTCCTCAATGGCAGAGGATCTGTGTAACTGTGCACTTATCAGATCACAACATTATCACGGCTAACATTATAAAATAGAAATATGTCTCCCCCCTTCGCCCGAGCTTTTCCAGTGGTCCTACTCCATTACATCCAGTCAAGATTTCCTGTCGTCTCCCCCCCGCCCGTTCCGGCGTGTTGGTTTAGCCCGAATTCTAAGTAGCAATTCTAGGTCAGGTCTGTCTGTGTGCCAGTGAGAATGTTACTGTCGGACAGGAGAGAGAGAGAGACAGGTCTCTGTGTGTGTGCCAGTGAGAATCTTACTGTCGGACAATAGAGAGAGAGACAGGTCTGTGTGTGCCAGTGAGAATGTTACTGTTACTGTCGGACAGGAGAGAGAGAGACAGGTCTGTGTGTGTGTACCAGTGAGAATGTTACTGTCGGACAGGAGAGAGAGAGACAGGTCTGTGTGTGTGCCAGTGAGAATGTTACTGTTACTGTCAGACAGGAGAGAGCTCGAGAGACAGGTCTGTGTGCCAGTGAGAGACAGGAGAGAGAGAGAAAGACACTAATGTCCCCACAATAAAATGGTAAACATGATTCCCAAATAGTGGGGTGGGACCCATCTTTGGGTCACAGACCAATAGTTATGGGTAAGTATTTCATAAATAAAATGTAAAAATCTAATAATTGCCATAAATAAAGGAAAACTACATTCAAGAAGTAGTGAAAATAGCGGATCACGGCGCAAAGCGACACATTGTGAGCTTGTATATCTGCTCTTTTCACTAGTTTGGGTCCTGGGCAAATGTCTAATTTCTCTTTTGGGTCTTGAGCTATTAAGTTTAGGAACCACTGCGATAAAGGGAAATATACAAGAAAATAAACAAATAAATTAGATAAATGAAAATGGGAAACTTGTACCTATATAGTCTCCATTTCTCACCTGTTGGCCACACACACACACGCACGCACGCACAAACACGCACATGCAGGTTTCTCTTACATTTAATTGTTATGCACCCCTGTGGGTATATATAGGGCAGTATGATTTAAACACAAATTAATTCAATCCCCAGTTCACCATTATCAGCCTACACATTTGAGTTAGATTTGAAATGTATCTTAATAAATTATTGAGAAGGACCACTCTGGCATTGCATGTTCTTAATGTCTCACTCTTCCTCTGAGGCTCTTGTCAGTCCCCATCTCTGATAAGTGTGTGTGCATGTTTGTGTGCATATATACAGATGTGCGTATGTGTGTGCATTCATATGTGGGAGTGGGAGCCATTAGTTTCTTGCTGAAATTATTCATGAATAATTGCTAAATCAGCGTGAACCCATATAGCTACATAGCTATTATTGCCAATACACTGTCAGGTTTGTGTGTGTGTGTGTGTGTGTGTGTGTGTGTGTGTGTGTGTGTGTGTGTGTGTGAGAGAGAGAGGGGGGTATTGAGAAATTTATATTTATATAGAGTAAATGTGTCACATGCAAGTCACATGTATGCATGCAAAGTTTTGCATGTAAAGAAAAACCTCCATCCTTTTCTTTCCGTCTGTGTTTTTGCAGAGCACATGGAATGTTCTTCCCATTACTCACACAGGGTTTGTTCATTTGCATGCTTCTCCTCTGCATCAAACTTGCCATGGCCCCAGGCCTCTCAGATCATCTGTTGCATGGGAGCCTTTAAAGTCATAGTGGGATGACATAGACACAAAATCTCTGCATGAGTGCTGCATTTTTGTGACTTTTGACAAGCAGACCAGGGTAATGTTGGACATGTTTGTGCATGCTAGCACAGATCAGTGACAGACCACAAAGCTCTCTCTCTCTCTCTCTCTCTCTCTCTCTCTCTCTCTCTCTCTCTCTCTCTCTCTCTCTCTCTCTCTCTCTCTCTCTCTCAGTCTCTCTCCTGTGTGTGTGTGTGTGTGTGTGTGTGTGTGTGTGTGTGTGTGTGTGTGTGTGTGTGTGTGTGTGTGTGTGTGTGTGTGTGTGTGTATGTGTGTGTGTGTGTGTGTGTGTGTGTGTGTGTGTGTGTGTGTGTGTGTGTGTGTGTGTGTGTGTGTGTGTGTGTGTGTGTGTGTGTGTGTGCCTGTGTGATAAAGCCCACTGTGGACTGGCACTATTCCCAGACTGGGTTGCATTAGACATGCACACTAGCAGAGTTCTTCAGGACAACGTTCTACCTCTCCAGCATTGTGACTCTCTGGCATCATGACTAGCTGGCTGAGGACACATTGGAAATGGCAAAAACGACGAACGATTCCCCTTATACATTATATAAGCAATTGGAAAACCCTATAATGAAATGTCAATGTGAAAATGAGAGCTTCTTTTTTTGAATGTGCGTGAGTGCATGTGTGTTGGTTGTTTGGAGCAAAACAAGACAGTGTTCATGTCCGTGTGTGTGCATTGCCATCTGTCTGCCTTTTCTAGTTCTGTCTATTGGTCTGCCCGTCTGTTTGTCTATATCTTCTGCTTGCTGCTTCCGTCCGTCCGTCCGTCCGTCCGTCCGTCCGTCCGTCCGTCCGTCCGTCCATCTGTCTGTTTGTCTCTGCCTGTTGCTCTGTTCACACGTCTGTCTGTGTGGGAGTGCACATCCGTTTGTGTGTGCACGTGTGCTTAAATCGGGACACCGACATGGACTGTCCGCTTATCATTAATACCATCTGCCTTATTTAAAATTAAATAAGCACACTTATGCTGCTGGGGAGCTACACTGTAGACACAGAAGAAGGAGGAACAGTACACTCTAACACTCAGTATTTTACAGTGACGTTTTTAATTAGGGAGGACTGGGGCCTGGGGAACGCATCGCTGCCGTGCTGTGTTCCTGTATAATCATCTGGCAATTTAGTCATCTATGTCATGACATGTCATCTATACTCAAATATAAATAAAGATTTACCCACACTACCCAGGATGTTTCTGTGTAGAATAGAAGAGTCTCTAAGGTCTTTCCATCTGCATGTCATGGACTTACTTGAATGATTCTTGCTATGTTGCTTACTTGTTATCCTAGTTACTTTGTGTTACGTATCCTTGCTCTCCCAGCAGCCAAATGCCTTGATTACTTGTTATGGTACTTCTTTCCTTTGTGAGGCACTGTGGATAAGCGTCTGCTAAACAGCTGCATTCACTATCCAACATTTCAGTACTGTGTGTGTGTATGCCGACTAAAGTAAGCATTTTCACTGTTCACACACTGTGTCGCAAGCCTTAGACCGGTGGAGGTGGTGGGTGCGTAGGGGTGGGGGTGATTTTGAGAGTTCCTTTTGGCCTACAGTAGGGAGGCAAGTGATTGGACTTGTTTAGTGAGTTCATTAACAGGTTGTGTGACCGTGCTGAGAAGCAGGCCAGGCTTGGCAGGGTTATCAAAATACTGAGACAGTGAGCTCACTCACACAGCGATGAGGTCACTTACCGGAGCTCGGCAGTCTGACCAATCATCAGTCAGCCTATTATCATGGTATGCAGTGTTGCTATGAGTAACAGAGACAAGCACTGCCTCACAGATCATCAGTGATGGCTCATGCAATGGATGCTATACCACCTGGGGTAGTCTATTCTATTCAATATGTTTCTATTCTTGCATGCTCCTGTGTTCAGGCATTGATAGACATTCCCCTCACACACTCAAACTCTTCGTCTTGTTACCTTAAGGATGCCTTTGTCGTCATGACAACCTAGTGGACCTGCAGCACAAAGTGAGATTTTTCACCATGAGTAAACATTAACGTATTGTAGGGAAGACATCATATATTTCCCACAAGTAGAGATATTAGTTTCCCTTTCATCTCGCATCTCAATTTCTTTTCTCCAGCCTCTACCTCCTTGTTTACAGTCCCCCCCCCAACACACACACACACACACACACACACACACACACACACACACACACACACACACGCATATCCCCCCAGCAGTGTTTTCTGCCTCTTCAATGGCAGGTGAGTGTAAACACGCTGGAGGAATGAAACAATGTTAATTAACTGATCATTAACGAGTCGAGGCAGGCCCCTGAGATCCAAGCAGCCGCCCACCCACCAGTGTTTCACCATTCCACTAACTGGACCGTTAATGGCTAATCAGAGACGGGCGTGATTAGATCACCTCCTAACGAGCGGGATTTATGATTGCGCGAGTCTATTATGTTTATAAAGTGGGAAGGCATTGCGGCGGCGATGGGAAGCGAGCTCGGGGTCTCTGCCGGGCCGAGGTGCAGCTGACGTGGCTGACGTGAGTCAACTGTGTAGCCTACTGTACCTGCCTGGTAATGCTGCCTAATGAGATGAAATCTCATTCTCCACCCCAACACACACACACACACACATGCACATGCACATGCACATGCACATGCACATGCACATGCACATGCACATGCACATGCACATGCACATGCACATGCACATGCACACGCACGCACGCGCACGCACGCACACGCACACGCACAGACACAGACACAGACGCACACACACAGATGCACGATCTCGGCGCCGCCACCACCACCAACAACCACAATCCCTTCCTCTCTCCCTCTCCTCCTTCTGTCTATTGCAGAAAATGTGAGGATCTACAAGTTCTCGACGTGTCACGTCCGCAACACGCTGTGAGCTTGTAGATCTGCTATTTTCGGCGTGCGACACCATCCTACAGTAGAGTATAAACGGGGCTTATGAATGCACACTGAGAGGAAACGACAGATGCACACATTCCACAGCCCATATTCCCCCTCACTCTATCTTGTTGCCATGGGAACCAAAGCAGACGGGAGACAGGTTCATATCGTCCTCCCTCAGGTCTCCAGTCACTGCCTCCTCCTCCTCCTTCTTCTTCTTCTACTTATTCTTTTTCTTCTCTTCTACCCCTCCCATCTCTCTGTCTCTCTGTCTCTGTCTCTGTCTCTGTCTCTGTCTCTGTCTCTGTCTCTGTCTCTGTCTCTGTCTCTGTCCCTGTCTCTGTCTCTGTCTCTGTCTCTGTCTCTGTCTCTGTCTCTGTCTCTGTCTCTCTTTCTCTCTCTGTCAGAGCTGGCTGCTCCTGTGTGGGCCACTGATACTCGCTGATTAAAGGAAGTTATAATTTGATTTTCTCAGCAGGCGCCGTTTAATAGAGCAGTTTAACTAAAGCTGTGCCATCCCCAGGGCTTATAGAAGGAGAGAGAGAGAGAGAGAGAGAGAGAGAGAGAGAGAGAGAGAGAGAGAGTGAGAGAGGGATGTAGAGACAGAGAGAGGGAGGTAGGGAGGGTGAGGGAGTCATACTAATCCCAAACACTGAGCAATCACCCACCACTAAATTCTCCCACTCGCTCTCTCTTGTTCTAATTCTGTTTGCCTATTTTACCATCTCTCTATCACTCTCTCTCTTGCTCTCTCGCTCTCTATTGCCGTACCTCTCTCTCTCTCTCTTTTTCTCACTCCCTACCGTCCTCCCTCTCTCTCTCTCTCTCTCTCTCTCTCTCTCTCTCTCTCTCTCTCCCTCTCTCTCTTGCTCTTCCTCCGCCTGTTAATCTGTGCTCCCCCCTCTCCTCCTTCCCGCCTCCCTCATTCCTTGCTCCCTCCCTCCTTCAGTAAGGCAAACATGGGAGGGCTGGCTTCTCTCTGCGTACAGGCTGGCTGTATTACTGGCCCATTGTGATAATAGCGTTTAATTATCCTCTCAGCTAAAATCAGCTCCATCGCTCTGCTTCTCTTCCCCTACAC
>NC_139954.1:29518814-29656314 GCF_963454915.1 Gymnoscopelus microlampas
CACTGCAGGACCACTTCAGGTTTCATCATCTTCTTTCCCTCTTTTTTTCCTCTCTTTCTCTTGAGAGCTGGGGAGGGGGAGAAGGAGGTGTCTCATTCCCTCTCTTTTGTTGCTGCTGGGGGGAGAGAGAGCACATATCCATACAGAACGCTCTCTCCAGCCCCATTCACACCCACACACAGTGCCCCCCCCCCCACACACACACACACACACACACACACACACACACACACACACACACACACACACACACACACACATACACGCACACACACTCATGCACACATACAAAGATACAACATCAAAGAGTCGACACCGCCGAAGGATTACTTCAGCCACACTACTGGCTGCTCAATCCGGGTCTGTTTCTTTTGCGCAAAACCCCCCTCCTGACTGGCCACACTTGGTACGCTCCAAGCATTCCTGCCAAGTAGCTTTCACACATGGAGGGGAAGCTTGTCTCAAGCAATTGCTGACAAGCTACAAACAAGACAGCCTCTCTCTCTCTCTCTCTCTCTCTCTCTCTCTCTCTCTCTCTCTCTCTCTCTCACTCTCCCCCTCTCTTTCGTGTCTCTCTCACTCTCTCTCTCTCTCTCTCTCTCTCTCTCTCTCTCTCTCTCTCTCTCTCTCTCTCTCTCTCTCTCTTCCTCTCTCATAGCACCACCCTACAACCCACATCTCTTTACTCCAACCCAGTGCTTCTCAAACTTTTTCATGCCAGTGACCCCCAAATTGATATATATTTGGCCGGGGACCCCCGACTGAAAATATGTTGTGCCAGGGACCCCCCAGAAGCAAAGATTTGTGTTAAAATGTTCGCTTTAAAAGAAATATATTCAAAGATTTGCACAAATCTTCACGATTTTTTCAAAAATAGCAGATCTACAAGCTCATAGCGCATGAGCTTGTATATCTGCTATTTTTGAATAGCCAAAGTATAAAAGGTTAAAACTATTGTGATGCTATTTTCACACATTTTTCTGGGGACCCCCTGGAACTCCCTCAAGTACCCCTGGGGGTCCCCGGACCCCACTTTGAGAACCAATGCAACCCATCCTCAGTCCGTAGTATTAGACAGTACTGCCTGGCCGATTTATACTTCCAAGTACGACCGTGTCGAGCGAACATAACTGATTTTCAATTGCAACGCGTGACGCATGGATCCGTCGTGTCACGTTTTTCCAGTTGAATATCAGTTATTGTCGTCGAGCGACACGGTCGTACTTAGAAGTATAGATTAGGCATTATTACCCTTTCCAGCCTCTGCACCGCCACCCCCCATGTCTCCCCCTCCCCTATTCAGTAGTGGAAAAAAAATACTCACATTTTGTACTTGAGTAAAAGTATCAATACTGGAATGTAGAAATACTCTGTTACAAGTAAAGGTCCAGAATAAAAAAAATGACTTGAGTAAAAGTACAAAAGTATTGGTAACATTTTTTACTCAAAGTACCAAAAGTAGAAAGTACTCATTAGTCATTATGCAGAATGTCCCATTTCACAAGTTTTCAAATGTATAAAATTATTTTGAAAATAGCAAATCTACAAGCTCACAATGCATGCATTGTGAGCGTGGTTAATGCATGAAGTGGTTAATGCATGTTTTGTAATAATACAAATCTACAAAGTAACTCGTTTTTAGTTTTCAAATAATTGTATGGAGTAAAAATATAATATTTGCTTCTGAGGTGTAGAGGAGTAGAAGTAAAAGTACAGAAAATTGTAAATACTCCAATAAAGTACAAAATACCTCAAAATTGTACTTAAGTACAGTAGTACTTGAGTAAATGTACTAAGTTACTTTACACCACTGGACACGGTCATACTTAGAACTAGAGACTTAGGCATTATACCCTTTCCACCCTCTGCAATCCCCCCCCATGTCTCCCCCCTCCCCTATTCCTCCCTCCCCCTTTTCTCTCTCTCTCTCTCTCTCTCTCTCTCTCTCTCTCTCTCTCTCTCTCTCTCTCTCTCTCTCTCTGAGAATGTGGGGGCCCCACTAGCATAAATTGTCAGCTGTTCCTGGGCGTACTCTCCATGGCTCCCTAAACTCTCATAAGCTTACATATGCAGCCCGCTGGCAGGGCCAGAGTATAGTAACCCAACACAAGGCCGATGGTTGTGCATTTGTAAATGTATGGGTTCCATACATGATTTTGGAAGTGACAATTTAAGGACTTTTAACTTAAGACCTTTTTAATACCTCAAAATTACCATTACAGCATCAAAAGTAATCAACAAACTATACTATAAAACTGGTCAAACATTGGCCAAATTGTCAAATAACATAAGAAAGAGGCAAAACAATGAAAATAGCCTGTCTACAAGCTTACAATGCAATGCGAGGCATTGTGAGCTTGTAGATCTGCTATTTTCACAATATTTATCTGTGGAACAGAGTCAAACTAAATGCAATACCTATATGGAATATAGGAGTAATACTACTCCTATATTCCAAGTGCTTGTCGGGGTGGGGGGTCCCCAGTCATATATATGATTATTTTGGGGGTCACAGCATGAAAAGGTTGAGAGACACGTACTGCAATGAAGGACCGCCAAAATAAACTTGCAGCCTGAAGACAAATTACATTTTGCATTCCATAATAATGGGCAGTGATAACTGGGACTGGATATACTGTAGGCTATTAGGCTGTAATGGTATTATAAAGTTACTGCAATGCTGATATATTTTTCTGTCTGTGCAACTCATTCATGCAAATTCCAGCATTGGCTATTTGTATGTGTTTTTCCATAATATAAACAAAGCTAGACTTTGTGCCAATGTGACTCTTTATTTTAAAATCTAGTCTGTTCTTGGGAAACCCATTCAAAACCAAAGGGCGATCACTGTTGTTGGGTCACACTTAGCCAGGTGTCACACAATGCTGCCCTCTTAACCCCCTAGGTTAAAGGTGTAGTACGCCCAAAAAGTGACTTATTTTCTATTCAAGGCTTCATGGGGTGCGTAACTGATAGAAAATATTTTTTTTGGGTGAACTACTCCTTTAACTTACTTAATGTAATACTATAGCCAGCCTATTAACGTTGTTTTGTTGTGTGATGGCTTTCAGTCAAATTTGTTCACTATTGCATAATTCATATTTCGTTGTACTGTATTTTGATTCAATGATCCAAGTCACCAAACGTTCTTACCTTGCTCTCAGGTAATCGTGTAGGCCAGTGATTCTCAACCAGTGGTCCTTGAGTGGGTTCCAGGTGGTCCCCAGCTAAATGATGGAGAGTTGGTTACTAAATGGACCCTTGTAGAATGAAATGGTTCCATTTTACGCTCTCAATAGTTAAATTATTGTTAAACATCTGCATTACTTAATTTACAAGAAGTCTACACAATTAGAGAAGTTTTGGGTCTGAGAGGCTAAATCTCATCTAATAGTGGTCCGCGGCTCAAATGTCGAATAAATAATGGTCCTTGATATGAAAAAGGTTGAAAACCACTAGTGTAGGCCTACATCGTGCTCATTTACATCTAGCAGCAGCGATTTGGAACCATTTTGCACTAACATTTTGGACTAACAGAGTTGGCTGCTATGATATACTAGTGTATGTTGCCACCTAGTGTTAGATTTAGACACTGTTTGCATGGGGATAATTCAACAAAAATACAAACTTGAGTTATTCTTTTTGACATTACAGCCAACTGACAATACTTTTTTATAAAACGTAGAAATGTAGAACTGTTGCCGTTAATTGTGAGGACATAGATAATGGATACTTGTGGCTAACCATTGTATAAATCTACTACTATTTAAATAATCTTGAGAAAAATTCTGCTAATTGTCCCAAAGTGACTGAAAAAGATCGTTTCAAAAAGCTTTATAGTATACCCTGTATTAATAACATGTATAACGACGCAATGTGACAGAGCTCTGTTTAACACAATGCTGTACCCCTTCCAAGTCCAACTGTACATACTTTAAATTTTTCCATTTTCTTAAACTGTTTTGAATTATATTTTGACAATTGCTTTGGCAATGTAAACATACGCTTTCTCATGCATTCTAGTCTATGGGTAAGGAATTATGTATATGAAAATATCCTCTTTGGGTAGACTAGTCTAGAAGTGCTTTGAACACATTGTGTGTGTACTGTGTAATCTCCTCTAGTGAAGATAATTTCTAAGATTACTCCAAGAGCACAGGGTAAATTGGTTAAATATACTACTTTTTTTGTACCCCCCCAATACACTATACAAGATTAAATAAATATAGCCTCAATTTATTGATCAAATGAGTCAATATTTAATTTAAAAATGAACATTTTCAAAGCTCTTCCTCCCTTCAACCTTTTCCTAAAAGATCAATTCATCCTTCTCCCAAGTGGTTGAAAGTAGTGCAGATAACAATCAATACGCATAGCCAATGATAAGCCAATGATACGGTAATAGCACAGAACAAGACCAGCAAATGAATATCAGTCATAGCTCACTGAATTCTTATATTATAGTGACCCCAATATATTATAGCAAATAGCAATAACTTCGTAATTAAACCCTTCTATAGAGACACTACATTCCTATAAACACATTGAGAACAACCAGATACTCAGGAAGATATACAAGAGGAGCAAAATTTATTAAATATTATCTTTGTACAGATAACCTGGGAGAAATGTCAAATGTCAATCATTTCTAAAATCAATTTCTGGAACATCTTAAATGTCTATATGTGCACACTTCGCAACAATTCAGTAGGAGGGAAATTATTAAATAGAGTAAGGAAGAGAAACCCCTTGTTTTGTGCTAAAAACAAAGAAAAAAAATACATAGATCATTGAAACATCGTTAATGATGTGTTGATTACTACTTATGGAGATTCACATTGGACGCTTTTCCCTTTAGTAAATAGGTGGCCTTACAAAAGACATGTGGAATATAATGTATCTGCAATTACACATGCAGTGG
Organism: Gymnoscopelus microlampas; assembly: GCF_963454915.1. Lineage (NCBI taxonomy): Eukaryota > Metazoa > Chordata > Actinopteri > Myctophiformes > Myctophidae > Gymnoscopelus > Gymnoscopelus microlampas. Next base: position 29,523,736 of record NC_139954.1, read on the forward strand.
TGCCATACAAACATTGTCAAATCTCCCCTCCCTAACCCTATGATGACGAAAACAACAAACAAAGCGAGAGAGGTTGAACTTTATCTGAACACCACAAAGTACAAAGACTAGAAGATATCCATTTTAAAACACCCTCAGGACAGTCTAGTCAACAACTCCCCGGTTCAAGTATTCCCTCCAGATTCCATGCCACTTCAAGTATTCCTGCCATGACTTCCGACCTTCCACTTCATAACATAACCATTTCTTAGGTTTACAACAAAAGCTATGATATAAGTGCACTGGAAATTCATCTATACATAAAAAAATAACAATAGCCATAATTAGGTAGTAATAATTAATCACAATCATTTTCTGCTTTAATTATGTACAAACTGTGACATTCTCTCACTAACACAATGATGTCACAGTTCCCCACCCCCTGAGCGTTCAAGTTTAACCCCTCTAGCTACCAAAATGCATACAGTTTACATACAGTAAATACCATTAGCGATATTGGACGACCACAATGACCAGAATCAGAGTGATTAAACCTTTCCACAGAATCATGTGCTTGCATGTGACGGACATTTCTTATGTACAAGCTGCTGATCGAACAGGATTTGCCTTTTCCCCGTCTTATTTGTGAACCCCATGCAATGATGACAACCTACGCCCTGGAGAAAAAGAAATAGGACGTGTAACAAACATTCTCACATACAATTGGACGAATCAACAGTGGTGCTCGACAGTCTCCAAAACAGATCCCAAGCCTGTGGGAAATATGACCGCAGACATGTGCTCAGACCTTCTTCACACCTATGCATGCCCTCTGTTCACACTTCCGCCAAGGATGGAACACGTGTAACAAGAGCGTGGCACGTATCTTGAGGCATCAAACCCCCTCACCTCAGTCCCTTACAGGCATGTAAGTTCTTCTCAGGAGGCAGCAGCAATACAGCTACGGCACTTGTACAACTTCTGATCGTGGTTACGGATGTGGTTCCTCACATTCCGCAGCCGAAAGAACGTCTTGCTGCACAGCTACATCACGCCAAGGGAGAGAAAGGAAGTGTTAATGGCACCGAGATGTAAGGTGAAAGACAAGAGGAGAAAAGGGATGTTTTGCAGTGACAATAAAAATGGGGAAAAGACAAAAAACATGGGAGGAGAGATCGATGTTTTATGGTAGGTATGATTCAAATGAATTGCTTACCGGACAGGGCCAGTGCTTGCCCTCAATGTGCTTGAGGGAATGCATGATGAGGGCCTCACAGTCCCTGTAGGATGTGTGACACTGCACGCAGTTGTGTGCTCCCTTCAGAGCCTTGGGAGCTTGACTGCGAGGACCCCGTAGCTGCTTCAGCCGCGCCCGACGGATGGACTCCAATAAGACAAACTTTTTATTACTCGTAGGGAGTTTATTACCTTTCTTCTGCAGCTGCAAAAAACAGGATAGAGATCAGAAACACGTTTGTGTGGGTGCTAAGACATACCAAAATAAATGACAGCTTTATTATGAATTAGTAAAATGAGGAATAAAGCTGCGTTCCCACCGAAAGATAAAATGGCTTTCTAGTCGCTTGAATCGCTTCACTTCGGTCGCTGGGTGTTGCGATGGGACAAAAGTGTTCATGTCAATGTTTAAAAAGCATATATTGAATAGATAAAATAGGACTGGCATAGCAAGACGGGATGTGTAGGTTTTGGTGTATCATTCAGATTGTCTTTTTTTTATTGACTTGATTTTGGTGTGTATGATATACATTTATGTTAAGAGAAAGTTTATCTGGGGGCGCCCGTTGGCCTAACGGTCCAGGCGCATACCACATATGCTGCTAGTCCAGCTTGACAGGGTGTCTCCAGATCCCGACGACCTTTGCTGTGTGTCACCCCCCCCCATCTCTCTCCCCATTTCCTGTCAGCCTACTATCCTATCAATAAAGGCCGAAAATCCCCAAAAGAGAAAGTTTATCTAGAAATATGCAAAGAAAAAGGGGGTACTACTTTATGCATTTGTAAATTCTTCCTACCCTTTTTTTGAACATGGTTTGCAGACAATTTCAGTTTTTTTTCTTACTCTAGAATCTATGAATCTACCCATGTAAGTCTTGTAAAGTGTAGCTTTATCCTAATTTGGTTGCAGGTACAAAAGAAAGCATGAATCACTGCCCTCTATCCTACCACCTACCTTTGGCATGTTCTGTGTGGTCTTTGATCCTGTGCACTTTGCCCGAATAGGAGTGTTGTTATGGTTGGAGTTTGTCTGGTGTCTGTGGACGAGTCTTTGACTCACACTTCTCTCATCCCTCTCCCTCCTTGTGTGAGGTGGGGTGGGCGGTCCACTCCTGGCCCTAAGCACCCTGGGCTGGGGCTCCTGAGCTCTGAATGTCTCCCTCTGCGACACAGAGCGCATCAAACAGATATCCACACTCTCTTCCTCCCTCTTCCCTGCCACCATTGCCCCCCCTGCTGGGCGATAAAAGCTGAAGAGGAAGCCTGGGTCTAGTAGCTTGACGGGGGGCTTGCTCTGACGCTTGCCCCGGTCTGGGGAAGGAGGGTCGGGGAATGGTACCGTCACTGGCAGGGGATCTGCTGGCTCCTCTTTAATGACCTTATACAAAGGATTGTTATAAAGGGATGATGGAGGTGACAGGTCAGGTAGTTGGAGCCCTGTGGATTTGTTATCCTGAGCTCTGGGATTACGGTCCATCAAGCCAGTCCGTACCTTCCTTTCCTCCTCTCTGTTCTTAGACTGCGACTTCTTTTCTCCTCTCGCAGCGCTCTGCTTCAGTTTTGTCTTCGCTGCTGGCCGACCACTGTTGTAGCGTAGCATTCTGACGGTCTCCAGGGGGATCTTGCTCCTACTCCGTGTCCTCAGCGGAGGAGGGGGTTTGTGAGAACGCGCAGGGTCGTGGCGGCCACGGGATGGTAGCAGCTGACCTGAGATTGAGTAGTCAACTGGCTCTGGTTTGATCCTGACCATGTTCCGCGCCAGAGCTCTGGAGCTGCCACTGCAAGGAGGAGGCCTGGCAGCATCTCTCCTCGCCAAGTGTCTGAGTTCCCTCCCACCAAAAGCGGGCCATGACGCAGGCTGCAGAAGATCCGGAAAAGTGCCTTTACTTCTCAAGCTCCTGTCGCTGGGAGGGACGTGCCGGGGGATTGGTTTCGACCTTTTCAGCCTAATTTCATCCACATTGACCGGATCTCCAGGCTCCGTCTTGATGATTTTCTTGAGGAAGCGAGTATTAACCGGGTTACACAGGGGGATTGACAGGGGCAAATCCCCAAACGCCATTCCTGGAGCCGGCGGTTCAGTCTTTCTCCGTTTAGTCAGCGAATAGTTGTTTGCCTTCAGTTTCCTCAGACGTTTCTTCTGTCTCCAGCCAATCAGATCTTCCGGTCGCGGCAACAAGGCAGTCCTCTGCAGCCCCAAAACGTTCATGAGCCGGTACTTCTCCTGTGCCCGTGCGTAGTCCTCCTCATCCACTCCGATGTTTTCTACCTCCTGCTTCACCCTCAACGGACTCCCCATGGTACTGGGTCTTTGCCTGGAGATGGAGGAAGGCCTGGGAACAGAGTGAGATTTTCGATTCCGCCGTGGACTTTCTGGACGGGGAAGCAACTTCTGGACCTCTTGGGCAGCCCCGGGACTGGAGCGGAGGAGACGGGCGGTTGGCGGGGATGGCGGGGGGCGATTCCGTGACTGTGGGGTGAGTAATGCATTCCGGGGGGCTTGAGGCCTCTTGCAGGAGGGGGATTTGAAGTCCATGAGCTTCATCCTGTGTGTGGGACTGAGGGGGAGTTCATTGTGTCCCTGGACTCCTTGTCTGAGGGGTCTGCGCAAGGAACGCCTGGGACTCTCCGCTAAAGACTCATCTGATGCGTCCAATGTCAGAGAGAAGCCATCGCCCACTCTGTCCCCATCAGGTGAGACCTTCTTGCTTTTTCTCTCCCTCAGTTGGTGGTGGAGCTCCGAACGAGACCCAGCGGTACCTGATGGAAAGGCCATGCCCAGGCACTCTGTCCTTGGACAGTGAGAGGGTGGCTGCTCCTGTTCCCTCTGGAGGGCAGAGCAGGCTTCCACAGCGGGCCACATACCCAGGTGGCGGGCCAAGGTGCCGACTTCAGGCAGGTCCTCCTGGCGCACACACAGTGTAGAGGAGTACGAAAAATCCAGCAGAGAAAGCAAGCTCTCCTCACTGAAGCCTAGAAAAGCAAGACAGAGGGCCGTTAATCAGACATGTTCAACTTCGGACAGTGAGTGAGATAAGCAAGATGAAAGTGAGTGACTGTAAATAGCGGATCAAAGAGCCGGGAGAAAGATTAGCACCAAAGTGTAAACATGAGTGAGGAGGTTGGATTTGAACAACTGCTTTAATCAGAGCAGCTTCTGTCTCGATCAGACAGCTTGCATCAAATGCAAACAGTGTGAGAGAAACAAGCAACCAAGGATGCTGTAAGATTTATCAAAGGCAGTGGATATTCAGGCGTCTGATGGCACTGTGTGATTCCTAAACTCAACTTAACAAACAGTCCCTACCTTAAATAAAATGAATAACATTAACCGCACCAAACTCATACCTGAACCTAACCACACTAATTAAAACGTGCATTACATTCACCCATTTACACACAAACTACAGCTAAACTAAAGCCGACCATTGTGCAAGGCTCATCGGGAGCAGTTAAGAGTCTTGCTCAAGGACACTTTGACACTATGTCAGGAGGAGCCGGGGATCGAACCGGGCAGGAAACTTCTGATTCTCAAGTGACCCACTGCAAGAAAATGTACGAGGAGTGCCACATGCGTATAAACACATGGTAACAGCGCCTATCCTGAACCAGCAGCAAACTATGGCCATGTGACTGCCATCAACAATACAAGTTTTACTGAGGGACAGATGGCTAAATGTCCACTATCTTTATCAAAATCAGTTGGTCTCTATGTGTTATATACTCACCGGTGAGGTCTATGTCGGCCTTGGCGCTCAATTCCATCTCTGTGAAGATTTCCTGGAAGTACTCGCTGACGGCAGCCAGAACGGCCCTATGAGCACAGTAGGATTGTCCGTTTGTGTGCAGGGTGATGTCACAGAACAAGCCGGCCTCCCGCTGACTCCTCAACTTGCTCAGCACGTCACTGCTCTGTGACAACATTGTCTTTGACACACGTCCTTCAGCGCCCCCGTCCTGAGATACACACACACACACACACACACACACACACACACACACACACACACACACACACACACACACACACACACACACACACACACACACACACACACACACACACACACACACACACACACACACACACACACACACACAGGAACACTTAATAATCTGGGCATATTTCTATTGTGTAATGTTGAGGCACACAAAGGGCAAATCAGTGAATAAAAATGAGTGATGAGGTATGGGTGTAAGCTGAAGTGCAAGACACGTGAGAAGGAGTGCACTAAAACAATGGACGGAAAGAAATAAGGGTAGAAATGGGTAATGTAATGAAAGAATAATGATGTATACGTTTGGACAGACTTGTGGACACTGATTTGTATGTACCGGTAGTCAGTTGTTATACAGCCACTGTGTGTTGCTAGCCCTGACCTTACCTCTGATCTCTTGCTGTGCTGCCCCAGGCACTCTGGACAGCCCAGGACATGTTCTCGAATCTGGAAGTACATCCCTGAAAAGAGAACAATGGCACCTACATTACAGTCCCACAAAGAAAGAGCCAGGGCCATGATTAACATATCCATTCATGTGACTTGTGTAGGTTTAAGCTTTGATAAATTGATTGGTTTCATCTTTAATTTAAACATGTCAGTTTGACAGTTACCAAATCTCCCTAAAAATAGACTGAATGACCAGTCTGCTCAGATCAAATAAAACTACAAACTAAACTGCAGAACAAAACTATACAAAACTAAAATTAAAAAAGGGAACTGCAGTCATAAATAACTGGTACAAATGATATCCTGTCTTCCCACCTGCCATGGCCAATGTGTTAAGAGAAGAGAACTTATATAGTGGGGCAGAACACATGCTGTTAAGTCGAATACATGGCAGCAGACATTAGCGCTCATACCGTCCCACCAGTAGTTCTCAGCCACACATCTGTAGGTCTCCTCCAGGGAGAGGTGGCGTGGCGGTGGTCCGCCTCCTCTGCCGGGGGGACCACCGGGGGTCCGCCGCCTCCGGTGGAAGGCGGACACCGCCTCGTGTCTCCGGTCCTCGGCCAGAACCTCACGGTAGTGGATGAAGCCTCGCTCCAGCTTCTTGCGGTACAGCAGCCCGTCGATCAGCTCCAAGTTGGACGAGCCGCGCCCTTTCAAGTTACCGTCTGGTGAGCAGACCTCTCCGTCTGATGGTTGTTGTTTGGACGGACAAAAGGTTTCTGCCCTCCCGTAGTGCGTGTTGTACGTGCAATCGCCGGCCATTTTAACGGGATTTAATTGTCTTATGCATGTAACTTTACCCCAGACCAGGACTGGCGCCTATAGGCTGCCTTTTGGCCTCACCGGGCGTCGGAACAAACACAAACTCTCGAGCCTCCTTTTTCACCTCTTGTGTATCACAGCAGGGACCCCCCAGTCACAACAACTGTGGTCTGGACCACCTAACTGCCGCGACATCAACTCCACGTGGACTAGACTAAGAAATAATCTAGTTATGTCTCGAGAAGATCATAAGTGCAACTCCGACACCTTCATTTAAAATTAGCATATCCCATTGCAAGGCAACAATTTCCTTTAACCATTAATCGGAAATGATCTTCTCAGTTTATGATGGCTTATGAATACCGTTGCTGAACAAAACAAAAAAATGTTTATTTATATGATAAAATAAATACAAATATGACCGTCCTCAAGGAGTCAAGCAGCATCCTCTTGGATCGTTTCCATACATTCCAGGGTCGTGCATCATACAATTTGCCAAGTCGAGGTCATCATCCCATCATCTCTCTATCTAAAAGCAGTTGCAGAAATAAAAGCTACAAGCATTATTCTTTCATTGGCAAAGTGCTATGTAAAACTCTCCGTTGTGGTGTCAATCCTCGAGGATCTTGCCGTCAATAATAGGCTATAGGTGCATATCAATAACAATGCTGACTGTATTACATGCAAGTGGATATCGCGCCAATCTCAGGCTTCAAGCTAATTTACAAACTAACCCGTTTTAGAACGGATCACATTCAACAGCAGTCACTCCAGTCAGTCTGGTTTATCAACGGATGCCAGTGCATTGTTTAGTCTGTCTTTCAGTTTGGTCTTTGTAGCTTTACCTCTGGTGTAACTTGTGATTTGTTTCGGTAAGTCGAGTCGGAAGCAGCAACATGATGATGCAGCTCTATCTATCTATCTATCCAGCATCGCGAGTTGAACGACCTAAAAAGCGGCGTCGGTCTCCCCGATCACCCAGAATGTTGCGATTCACACCCCGATCCGGTCCAAAGCGAGCCAACACGCTGTGGTTTGATAGCCGACATTATTCCATGTCTCACCCATTTACGTAAAGCCAGTCAGATGATCAAATAATCCAATGTTTTAACTCGTAACCTTCTGGGTTGTTACTAAATATCAGCCAAACTAAAGACATCTCAACCCCGCCTTCAGACAAAGACCATTAGTGGATGGTTTAAGGAGGCACAAAAAGAAGAAATGCGATTGGCTGCTACAACCGTCATTCCGAAGCCCCCCCACCTCCATCACCACCACACACACTCACGAATCAAGATAGGCTGTCAGCACACGATGCCAGTAGCCTATTGCCAACGCTATTGCCTCACTTGGTGAAGTAAAACTTAAATACTAGTCTTGTCTTGAGTGTCATCAAGAGAATGATTTCCTGATCTCCCCCCGCCTTTGTATCCAAGCCTAAAATGTGATCTGGCAGCAGCATTAATTAGTAAAAAAAAGAAAGAACCGATGATCTTGATCTATTGGACGTTTACTCTATCAATGTAATCTTTATGTGAGTGTCATCAATATTGCACAAATAGCACAATACTGATGGCTATTAGCAAACTCCATGTATGATTTGACTGAATCCTGATCCATATAGCCAAAAGATGTCACAGTAATGTTTCCTTAAAGTTTAAGGCTCGGTTGTTTTTCCTCTTGATACAATGATTACCCATAACTGATTTACTCTGAGAAACGACATTCTACAGCCTAACCAGTGTAGCCTGACTTGGGCACATAATCATTTTTTAATAAAACAATTATAAAATAAGTTGTGTTATATGATAAAGTGACAAACTTTGATACTTTGTCTTTCCATTAGGCTAGTGACAGTGAACCTTATTGCATTTGGCTCAATAACAAATATGACTCATCTGGATTTGCAGTGGAGTTTCAGTTTCACATTCATGTTCTTGAGCTGTATCATGTAAACAACAAAAAGAGATGGACCCATTTATTTTATACATAACTTTATTCTTCTAAATGTTACCAACATCGGAAGTATATAATACAATTATCAGTTCAGCGAAACACGGAAGATAAGATAAGGATAATAAGACCAGGTAGTTTTCTTTCACAAACTGCACATGATATTAAACCTTTATCTAGGTAGATAAGACATACATCAACCAAACCATGAGGACACTGCACTGTGAAATGACATTCACGTAGAACCCAATGGGTGCAGTTGTACAGAGGTGGTGTGTGAGGATCTGGCTGAGGACAGAGGCTCTTGGGCCAGTCCACAAGACCACTGAGCATCCTGCATTTAGCACTAAGGCTGAGTGACATTGCTCTTGACTGGTGGGTCACTGGTCTTTGGACGTTTGGGCTCAGGGGGCTGGCATACTGGATCAGAGGGAGGAGATGGGCGCTCTGGAGGAATACAAATAAAAGGGATCAATGAAAGAAGGGCTACACTTACAATCATAGACATAATACACGTAGATGCCGCATTGACCACTGGATCATTTGTGACATGAACCTTAGTCAAAAAAAATGACAGGGTAAATAGTCACATAAGTAGAGTGCAAAGAAAACAATGTAGTGCTTCAAAGAAACAAGGATGCCAGGTAAAAAAAATGTTCTAAACAACATGCAATCATTGTACAGTAAATAACATTCTTAAAATTTGAGGTCAAGCAAAACAAATCAAAATAACAAAAATAAGGGGAACAAATAACTACCATAGATCAACATAGTATAATTAGCATATATCAAAAAAAGGGGACAAGAAGGGATACAAGGAGAGAGGGGGAAGTGGAGTCTGACGTGATCAGTTTTCAGACTTCAGTGGAAAATGGGAGAGAGGACTGGAGTTCTGACTGTAAGGGAGAGGAGCCAGGAGGGAGAAGAGTCTAGGTCTAGGACGTGTGGAGCGTTGGTGGGTACAACCAGGATAGGACAATCCCAGTGCTGGAACAGTGGGGTTACTGGTGCTGTTCAGCTGATATCACCAGCATTTTTTCTTCCTCTTTAAGATTATTTTTTGGGGCTTTTTCTGCCTTTATTGATAGGACTGACAGGAAATGGGGAGATACATGCAGCAAAGGTCGTCGGGATTGGGAGTCGAACCCGCGACACGCCGGCATTAGCAGCCTAGGTGCCCAGACGTCTACGCCAGCCTTCCCGACTGATTTCACCAGTCTTCAATGCTACTTTGCAAAGAAACCTGACAATGACCAGAGGCTCAAATCTCTCGGGCCACCTGGCTCGATAAAATTCAACTGCTAGGCCTTACATGCTTTCCCACACTTAGGTTTGGCATATGTTCATGCTCATAGTATCCATTTCCCTAAACTGAGATAATGTCAGGAGGAACTATTATCACGCATCAACAGGAAGTGTTTTGAACCGTGAATTCACTAAAGCTGTGTCGGGACTGAATGACCAGTATGAAGTTTCATTCAAATGGGACCCAAAATGATGGCGGTAGAGTGCCGACATTCTTTTCCCATTTTCTTTTTACCTTGACCGTGGGTGCAGAATGCTTTATACGTATACAGAACCCATGTTATGTAGTTTCATTCAAAACCCCAAACAAAGACAGTAGAGAGGTGACAAGAAAATGCAAACTATAGAGTAACGATGACCTTGAACTTTGACCGTGGGCATAGAATACTGAAACACGAGCTTACTGAAGCCATCTTGAGTGATACTGAACACCTGTATGAAGCTTTAATGAAATCAGACCCTAAATAAAAGGTGAACGGACAGATGAACAGCATATTGTATTACTACCCGTCGTTGACAGGCATATCATAAAAAAGACTATAAGGTATACTGACCGTGTTTGGCCTTCTCAGTGGAAGAGGGAGTGGTAAAGAAGGTGGAGACAGCTGGAGATCGTAGCCCGACAGGAGTCAAAGATATCCGCCTGGAATGAGGTGGAAGAGACAAATCAATAGTAGCACTGCTAGGAGGGAGGGAGGGGGAAGAGAGAGAGAGATATATACACTTTGATTTATTTTAAATATAATCCGGGCTTGAGCGACAGATACAATGAACCCTGCAAATATTCTGTGCACACGCTCACACACATCCGTCCACAATCAATAAATATAATGTAGATTTATGTACATTTTACTTTCCTGATGTTGCTATTGGTGTTGTGGTGAATAAAAAGTTGGGTAAACCCTTACTCTATTTAAAGTGGTAGAGCCCACACACGGTCTTCAAGGTAAAGGATCACTTTATTGAATTGACGTTTTGATCCTCACAGGATCTTCATCAGGTCAGTATAAAAAACCCTAACTCATTTCAGCCCAGAAATTGATCGTAAGATCAACCTATTGATTTGACGAATATACCTACTTCCTGTTCATAAATATCTATGCTTTTGATGCTTTTAATACACTAGTGCTGTCCAGTTGCATTTGCTTGCTCCTTTCCTTGCCTCCCCATTTTTCTGTAGGTCTCATCTTCTCAGGATGAATATCTGTTTCTCCATGATTTTTTTTTCTTTAGATCTTGAATCAGCTGCCGGTCCTTCACCTTCTCCTGTACCTATCTCTATGGATCTTGCATCTCCACTGTGGGGAACAATGTGATATTGGCCACATTGTTAACATCTAACATAAGCTGTACATTTGTACTGGTGCTAGCTTAGACTTAACCCATTTAGACCAGTAACACCTAAACCTTGTTATACCTTTCAAGCCAGGAACACCTATATCAATATATATAGCAACATAAAAAATATTTTGAATACAAATGTGAAGTTTTCCCATGGTATATTAGAGTACGCTTAAACCTGCAACAAGACTGTTGTAAAATAGACTGTGAAAATGTTGCATGAGGGCTGACAGCTATTTTGTTCAACAAATTATTATTTGTTGCAGCACGTTTCAAATGTTCAAAATGTGCTGCAATCAAATCTTTGTCTTCCTTCTGTCTCCCCTGCCTGCCAGGGCTTGTGATGGCAGCATCATGAGTGAGAGCGCTTGTTTTTATCCCCCATATCACGGGTGGGCGGTAGGTTGCAGACAGAAATATGGCTGCTGCCTTAATGCTTTGCATTGTTTCCTCTCCCGTCGGTGTGTGAATGGGTGAATGTGAAATACTGTACATTGTTAAGTGCTTTGGAGAAAGGCGCCACATACTGTAAATGCAGTCCATTTATAATTTGATGTACACAATCTGTCCTAATGAACTTTATAAAGATGTCAAAAACAACTAAATCCCAGAATTCCCAGAAGACAGGTACAGAGGGATTCTGTCTACAAACAATGCATCACTACAGCACTGTTCATTGCCCCCTTGGTCAATTATTGGCTACTACTAGCCCAGTGACAACTGCCAGGCAGTCCGTTGTCTGAGCAGACATTGTATAATAATCAGCAGGGGTTCCAACGAACCCTCATACTAGACAGGGCTTTGTTCCCTTAGTTCCAGTAATGAGCACACACACAAAAAAAACAAATTTTGAACTAAAACATAATTATTCACTTCTTGAATTAAATGTTACAAAAAGATTGTGCACTGCCACTACACTTCTGAGCACAATGCTTCCTATTGAAACCTCCTTCTTATTTCACTGTAGTATGTTTTGTGTCGACATACTTCCTCTGTAGAGTTCTGCTTACCAAAGACAAAGAGCATTTGAATAGGAGATTTACATACGCCTGTTTGCCCCTACATTTGCTAAGCTATATGGTATTGCTTGAGGAAAGGTACATTTTATTCATCTAACATCTTACTTTGGGGGAGATATATTGAGGACAACATATTTGTCTTGTGGAGAAGTAACTCAAAGCAGTTACAGGCTTTCTTTACACATCTTAACTCTTGTTTTAAATACTTGTCATTCACTACTTTAACAAAACACTACATATGTCTACAAAAAACCCACAGCATAGGATAAATATTTTGAGAGCTGATTCCGGTCATCCTCGAAAGACCACCTCCCCGTCCGTTCTTTACGTTAAAACATTTGCATTAAACAAGATTATCTGTAAGCAGTTTATGGGTATAATAACATTGGCATATCACAAATTCTAATAACCAAAACAGTGCTTTTAAAGATCCCCTTCGAACACTTTTTAAACATGGAAACCCCATAAATATGGGAAAGAGTATCCCAATTAAACTGCAGTACAGAATCTGTTATTTATCTTAAGACTTGTCCATGTGGTACAAGTATTTTATCACCAAATAAATTCATTCATTCGGTCAAAGTTGATGTGGGAGCTACAATACCAGCAAAAAGCTGAAAAACCCACACCTCTGTACTATCCAATGTAGAAATATTAACTATCCAGTCACACCTAATTAGTTAAAGAAAACCATCCCATCTCTTCTTTACATTTCATCGGTACAAAGCAGGCCTCTTTGCCCAGAAGAGGTTGTGACTTTAAAGCTGATGTAATCTATGCATAACACAGGCAGCGAGTGCACACAGGGAACACCAGCACAATTCCCTTCAGGTGCCTCGAGAGTCCTCCATGTCAACAAGCAAAGCCCCTGGTGAGTGTAAAAAGACTGATCAATGCTGCACAATAACATTTCCACTTCTTTTTGTCTGAAAGACAAAGATGCTGTTTGCACTTACCTTGGAGTGGGGCCTTTGGGGGTGGTGGTAGCTTTAGGAGTACTGGGTCCAGAAGTGTTGGTGCTGTTGAGGACTTTAGGGGTGGCGGGAGTGAGGGGTGTAAGTTTAGGCTGAGCTGTGGAGGAACTGGTGGGGGTAACAGGGGTGGCATGTGGTTGGGGTGGGGTGCTCTCAGAGGATGGGGTCTGGGCAGCAGAGGGTGTGGATTTAGGGGTAGAGGGTTTCCCCCAGCCCTGCAGGGTGTTAAGAGTGATCCTACGGGACTGAGGTTTGGTCTTGCCACCAGAGAGGCTCTTCTTGTCCTCTGGGAGCGCAGGGTTCTGAGGGGAAGTGAGGGGTGCTGAAGGGGCATCTTTACCAAGATTAGCTTGGGGTGTGGTGGTCAATGTCTGAGGCTGGGGTACTGGTGACATGGTCCTGGGAACCGAAGACTTTTTGCCCCTTTTCTCAGGGCCGATATTTGGGGTGAATACTTCCAGGATGGGGGGCTCCTTCAGAGGAGTGCCCAGTTCCCCAGGAGAGAAGGACAGGAAGGAGCAATAGCCATCAGTGGAGGAAACTGCCAGGAAGGAACCATCCCGAGACCTAAACAGGATATGACATGTTAATGGGTAGAATGCCGTAATAGGACTGTGTTATAACCTATAGTCCACCAAAGTCTCTGTCTGAGGTCACTTCCATTACCTCCATGGGTCACCATTCTAAATTTTACATTTTTAACATCACTTCATATAAGAACTATCTTCCCCCAAAATAAATGAGGTCGGCAATTTTACATATGGATATGAGGTATCAACTGACGATGAAAAGGTACTAATTTATCCAAAGAGGGCTGCCTAAAATTGACTACAATCTAGGCTTAAAAATTACTACATTTCGCATTACAATACACAACAAGCGCCCAAATCATGGCCCTACCGTCGCACATAATCAGCGTCACAACATAATGGCATTGGATTCTTTCCTTTCTGTAGAGAGTAGCTTTGTCAGTTTTCAGTTGTTTCATCAAACTAAATAATAACACACACGGACAACAAATGTCACCAAATCTAAGGAAATCTCAGGAATGTTTTTGACGGAGTGTGGACATGCTTCATTGGGAACGGTGAATCACGTGGTTTTCCTTTCTATCCTTTTCTTTTAACACAGACGTTATCAAATGTAACTAAACCTCATAAACGACACAGAGCCATCTCCCCCTTGCCGGACTTCTATGTTTCATTTTAAAACACAGTTCTTATATGATGTGAAGTAAAAAATGCTTATGGGATTTAGAATGGGGAAAACAACTCTGTGACCAGCGGGGTAATGACGTGACTGTTGACCGTGACATTCCTGCATACTTTTCTTGGTTGATGTATTGCACTACCTACTGCAAATTACGTGCAAAAATGTTCATATTGGTGTGCTTAAAAAATATATTGCTACGTAACTACATCCATCTGGAGGTTTCAATAATTACGGTTCTTCTACAGGATTTGAGCTGGCCTACCAGGTGAGGTCACTGAGAGTGTGGTAGTGGATGTTGGACACAAATGCAAAAGGAAGGGCCTGCTGTGTGTCATATAAAAAGATGGAATCTTCGGATGCCACAGCAAACACCATGCGATATGGCAGCTGGAACACATTGGGCATTGCCTCCACAGTACCATCTGTGGTACAGAATGGGAAAATATTTCAAAAGTGTTGACATCATCATGAATCATTGGTGTAATAGTTTAATAGATATTGTTAAACTGTATACACACTGTTACCTTGCGCATTCTTAGTCCTCAATTCAAAATAGACAGGACAGCAGCGCACAGCCACGGTAGCCTTAGCTGGACAGGGGAAGTGAGCGATTGGCCTAAAACACACAGATTTACAGGTCGATAAGTTACTATGCCCACAACTGCAATTCTAGATAATGTCAGTGTCATAGTCCAGATTAGTCACCTTTTGAGGCCCTTCCTGGAGAACATATAGGTGGTGTTCGTAATGTTTTCTCCTGCCTCCACGCAACCAGCTGGTAAACAAGACAGTGAAAGAAGAATCAGAATGAGAAATCTGTTAGACTGTTTATTGATTAAGTATACTCACAATACGAGGTTAAGGACTTGGTGCATCTGATACATCATAGAAAAAAATATATATGGCAGGTTAGAGGAAAATAAATGTTTAAAATATAAGATAAAGAAAAAATATATTAAGTATAATCAGAGGCAGGTAAGGGTTGGTCTTGCCAGAATGAGGGTACTAAACGGAATAACGCTTACGGTCTCACAGGATATAACAACACAAGGCATTTCCTGTTCCCGTATAAATATGAGACAATACGAGCTGCATCTGTTCACATACCTGGTGCGAGCAGGAAGGATCCGTCCGGTGTGAAGGTAAGACGTCTAAAGAATGACCTCATGCTGTCATCGTGGAACATTCTATACTGTTTGACCTGCGGAAACACAAGAGATATACAGGTACTGTAGTTAAGTGTTTGCACATGCACATGTATGCAATATGTGCCACATTCAAATTTTGAAAAAATGTTGATATGTTAATATACCAACAAGCATGCCCAACACAGACCTCTCCTTCTCCAGGTGACCCAGAGGTCATCTTACTGACACAGTAGGCCTTCTTCCTGGTGTGAGCGTTGAACACTCGCATCACTCTGAGTATGGGGGAAGCAAAATACATGCATGTTTAACATGGGCCTGCTGAATCGTACTGAGTTATTTTCTTTTCTTTTAAGAGTCAAAAACAGGAGGTTTCAATAGGATTTATCTACCGGTCACAGCTGAGAGTGGCAATGTATTGTCCCAGGGGATCCCAAGTCACCCCCTGCACATAGCTCTTATGGTCATTGAAGATGCACAGTTTCTGACCTAAAGACAGAAAAGGTTTTGAATATTATGCAACACACAATTGTCTTTGTATTGTTGAAATATTCTACATATGTATCACACATGAGAAAACGAAATTATGATGCACTGAACACAACACAAAAGCTTAAATGCTCATCAAACCTTTGGTGACATCCCACATGATAGCAGTATTGTCCACAGATCCAGACACCATGGAATTTCCATCACGAGTCCAGGAGATGTCATAAACATCTTCTATGTGTCCCCTACAAACATTACCACGGTTAATAATGATCTGTTTATATAACCAACACAGTTATTCACATTACAGCATCCTCAGTAGCCAAGTACAGCATCAGAGCCTTGATATTTGAGCAGCACAAAAAAGAAAAGGAAAATAAATGTTGGGTTTAAAAATTCAAAAAGCTGGTCATACAAAGCAGAATACAATACAGAAATGAACCTTTTTCAGAGATACTAGGTAAACCGCAGCCTTAATTGTGGGTATTTTTCCCAGCTAACTCCTGTATAGTTAACTCAATGTTGGCACAGATAGAAAGACCTAAATAAAAATAGCCAACATTTAATACCATTAACCTCAGCTGCAATTTATCAACTTGTGAAAAATCCATCAGCCATCATTGCCTCCTTTCTGTCAATCTCAAGTTTTAAGGGGGTTTATTTATCACTCACTCATACAAGTGAAAGCTGCAAAATGAGGTTGTGTCATGTTCTGCGAGACTGTGCTAACAACTGTGCCAACGATCTCTAGTGACATCATGTCACTTAACAAAATTGTTGCTACGTGGTTGCCCTCCAGCCTGTCACATCCAACAATCTGACTGGCAACGGCCTGGCAAGATTTGCTTGTAATTCTTCTAAACTTTTGGCCTGCTACGCTCTGCCATCAATCCCACAACCCCCTGCGTAAGACTGCCACCTACTTCCAAACAAAATGGAAACATTTAAATGAATAGGTTACATCACTTCATGGATCTGCACTGTAAGACTACAGTAAGCTAGCTGTCATAGTTCATCACCTTAGCGTCTTCACCACAGTCCAGCTTTCCTTGTTGAGCTGAGCATCTTCTTCCTCTTGGAATGCTGGGGTTTGCTCTGGCTCTTTACTGTCATTCAGCTTCCATAGCAGGATGGCAGCATCTGCACCATATCAAATCACATTCATTTATATATCAAATGTTGGTGGTGTTACCATACTAAGACACAATAGTTATTGTTATTATACATATCAAAGCACAATTAATTTGTAAAATATTCAGATTCTATGTGAAAAACATTTAACTCAAATGAATAAAATAATGTCCACCAATGTGCAATTTGTATGAAACAGACAAACAAAAAAGGTGGTTCTGGTTTCAAGTCACACACATTGAATAGCTAAAAGCAAAACAAGATAAAAAAAGATATCTTGTTTTGGCCAGGAGTGTTGGACGGACCAGCCAACATTGTCATCCTTAGAGCCACGCCACCAGCAGGGCTAAACAACCTACATGACCATAACCCAGGAGGTAATGTGTAGATGTGACATACCATCTCCACCTGAGGCAAGCAGCTCGCCGTTGGGACAGAAGCGCACCACGTTAACAGCCTTTGTGTGTCTGGTCAGGTTAGATAGGAACCCCACTACTGCTTTCCCATCTGCGTCTGTATCAACCTGCCACAGCTGCACCAGGATCAGAGTAGATTGAAATGATGATCAAAATGCGTGACAGGCAGTCAGGTATCGTTGGAGAAATAAAAAACCAGTATGGCTGCACATCTGCATTATTGATGTATGATGATTGAAAGTGAAATTTGCTACCGTTGCAACATTCATCAATACTGTCTGGATATAAGCAGCCTACAGTACAGACACAGCTGTTTTCATCATGGGCTTCAGGTTTACTATCAAAACTAAATGTAAAATTATATGTAGATACAAAATCACCGCTTGGCACCTGTCGTTCCTGTACTGCTCTTCATTCTTCTGTTTCTTTTTTAGCTTGTTAGAATACACTTGTTGGGAGCAGCACAACAGGAATGGTTGAAGATGCTGGCTTTTTAGCCATTGTAAACAAAGTAATGCAATGAAGCAATGGAACTACTACAGCCTGTCAACTATGTATATTACTATATGTGTGCTCTCGTGATTGACAGGCTGTAGCTCCAGTTGAAGCCCATTGTGGTTCCTTGCTTGGTCAAGGGATACTGGAATCAGCGAGATCTAGATGCCGGCGTTGCATAATTCTTAACTTTTACCAGTCTTCTAAAATGAATAAATAATAACAGCCTGTACAACACCTGCTAGGAGGTTAGTCACAAAATACTACCTATTGAGTGATTTTTATATATTTTCCAATGAGTAGGTGGCTACTCTCCTACTTACTCTGACAGTGGATTCAACTCCAGCTGTAGCCAAACGATGGATGCGACCATCAGCATTGTGTTGGAAGTCCAGACTGTAGACAGGTTCCTTGTTGTGCCATGCAATCTCACACGTTACCACCTTCATTGTTCTGTCTGAAACACTATGTATAAAAGAAATAGAGAGTAGTGGGTGATATTATCTAGTTAACTTTAACGAGTGATAATGTCCCCATGTTTAAGTATAATCGTTCATTTTAGATCACAATACAATGTCTACGTAATTAGAGCAACCATTTAGGTATTTCGTTTTTTGTCCAGGGAATAAATGAATACTTAACTTATGCAGTATGTTACGTTAGCTACTGGTCTAGCTTAAATGTTGGTTGGCATTATTAAACTCGATTCAGCCTGTACAAAATCAACATCATGGCACACGAGCTTGGAGGTCAACAACATTAACACGTCGTGCTAACATATTAAATAATAATATGCACATGTCATACCTTTTCCCTCTGTTTACTATGCTTATTGTTGTCCCTGGTAAAGTTTCCCTGCAGCTCCACGGGTAACAACACTGAAAAAATCTACATTTCCCGCGTAGCGGCGCGTAAGATTTGCCGAAAACTTCCGGTGTAGGAAACGACAGGGATTGGCTGGGAACTGTGTTGCCAGATTTTGCGAGAGAAATCAGCAAGACAGCAACTAGGTCTATGAAAACAAGCCCAAAAGAAGCGGCCACATGAGCAGCAGCACGCTATTTGAAAATGGCAGATCTGCAAGCTCACAACGCGTCACACAATGCGACGTAGATCTGCTCATTTAAAAAAAAGAAACCGGGGGAACAATGTGACAAAATGTGTTTTTTGTTATCTGATATGGGGGTACCTGGCAGGCAGGCTGGCACAACATCAGATAGGGGGGGGGGTCCGTGGACACATGCGTATAATTAGACATAAAAATGGTTGAGAACCACTGCTTTAAACAACATTATGAAACAAGTCCAAATAAGCAAATACGCTTCAGAAACAAGCTCAGAAAAACAACGGCAACCCGCAACCAACCAATATTTACAAGCAACTTTACAGAAAAACAAGCCCAACGTCGCTTATAATAAGTGCACATGGCAACATTGTGGAGAACAGTTGGGTAGGCTCCATTCTCCTCCACCATGTCCCAGGTTGTTTTCAATACAGAGAGACCCCAAGGCTTACATTTTATATCATACATTACATTAAATCAACCATGATGATTTTTCTGTAAATTCTGTACAAACAGAACCCGAGAACGTATAGTCTTCGTTTCCACCCTGAGCACTACGTCCCCCTGACCCCAGAGCACAGAAATGTTTGTGTTCAGTTGAGTATACTGCCTCTGGCGGTGGACACAGGACCGGACAGGACAGGACGGCTCTATGCACAGCATCCATATTGGGAATGAATTGGGCCCCTTTCTTACTTCCTTCACAGGTGTTACCAATGATACTAATTAAGGCTCTGTTCCATTTAGTGTGGCATAGTGGTTGTCTTATTTTCAAGTCTTATTTCCCATAACTCTGGAGTTACACACCCACCATAAGGGGCCATTTGGGAACCAAAATGGAGTGTCTAGTGAGCCAACATGCACGATATCAGCACCCTGACCTGACCAGAATGGAACAGAGCCTTCATTAGTATCATTGGTAACACCTGTGAAGGAAGTAAGAAGAAGCCCAATTTCTTTCCAATATGGCTGCTGTGCATAAGCCCAGAACCTGTGATCTGAGAGCAGTGGTGGAAAAAGTACTCTCTTTTTTTTTTACTCAAGTAAAAGTATCAATACTGCAATGTAGAAACACTCTGTAAATGTCAGGAATTCAAAATTTGGTAACTTGGTATCAAAAATATACTTATAAGTACAAAAGTAAAAGTACTCATTATGAAGAATGTCCCATTTCAACATTTTTCAAATGTATAAAAGTATTTTGAAAATAGCAGATCTACAAGCTCACGATGCGTTGCATCGCAAGTCGCAACACATTGTCTTGAGTGTCTTCAGTCTTCTTAATTGCACATAACAATCCAATCCATCTACACAGTATGGAAAGTCAACACAATAGACAGAAGGTGTCGCTGTTGCACGGCTTAAACCGTGGGACAGACCTTCAATTTCTTATTTCCAGACCAGACCAGGGGCGGTGAATAATATGAAAAATAACTGTGAAGTCTAGGGGTCCTTGAGGGAGTTCCAGGGGGTCCCCAGCTAAATGATAGATTAGGCACCAAATGGACCCTTGTGGGTCTGTAACTCTGAGAGTGTACAAATGAAACCAAATGGACCCGGGTCCATTTGATTGATTTTACAATATATATTGCGGTCCAAGTGATAGAAATGCCATTAAATGGGGGTCTGTAGCCCTAATGCATGTCAAACTGGGGGTCCTTGAATTTAAAATGGTTGAGAATCACTGCTAGAGCCGTAAAAAATCTTCTCTTATGGGGGTCCCTGGCATATCTTTTGAAGTGGGGGTCCGCGGGCTATTAAGTGTCAATTTGGGGGTCCTTGACATGAAAAAGTTTGAGAACCACTGGTCTAGGGCACGGTCATCGTGGAAGAGACCACTCCCACCAGAATAGAAATGTTCCATCACAGGATAAAGGTAATCACTCGGAATTACTTTGCAATGACCCATCCCTCGAAGTCTTATGGGGACAAATGGACCCAAACCATGCCAGGAAAATACCCTCAAAGGCCAGAGCATAACAGAGCCGCCAGACCCTCTCACTGAAGGGGTCAAGTATTCAGGCCTGTACCTTTCTCTTGGTGTACAACACATATGCACTCACCCACTGGATGACCTATTGACCAAATCACTTCTTTCCACATCTCCGTAGAACAGAACCTATGGTTCTTGCACCACTGAAGTCTTAAATGTGCAATTATATTTATAATGGGGGTTTTATGCACTGCAACATTTAGTTCTAGACAGACAGACTGTACTGATAGTGATAGTCTGATCATGTCCTGCACCTGACCCTATTTACTGATGTTGCCATAGATAACTAGAGATACATGTGGTTGTATGCTTCCACCAACCAGTTGTTGCCATTTACATGTCTGTCCAGACTCAGTGAATAAAGATTTGAGGAATTTAATCAATGTGTTTTGAAAGACCACCTACTTCTAATCAGCTCATCCTTGAGTCAAGTGGAGGTTTGTGCCAAATGTCATGACATTTCTTCAAAGTGTTCCTTTACATGGTTGGGCGAGCCGGACGACATGGAAATGTTATGCCTCAGGCCACAGCTGTTGCCGGTGGAGGCATAAAAAAGCAGATATCACTTAGCTCACTGCTCCTATTGAACCCTGCCCTACTCTGACTTCCGTGCCACAGTAACTAAGATTTGAATTGCTTAATTGTATCGTGCAGTGCACTGTATGGAAGCATCTGTACTTGTTGCTTCTCCACTCATTTATTCAGGGCTTTCCTTTAGTTTGTCAACTGTCTGTATCCAGTATATAAAACCGTTGATAAGATAATTAAGTTAATTAAGATAATAAAGTATGGCAATCATGCTTTAATACATAAAAAAATAAATTAAAATTGATATTTATTCAAAATGCTTCAAAGAATGAAATGCAAAGACATATTTGCAACAGAGATGCATTGGAACAATTGTGCAACCAAAAGGTACAAATATTTTTACATTACAATGTAAATAAACCTGTCATAAAAAAGTATGGGTAGAGCAAAGTACTGTACATGATTTACTGCATTTACAGTATAATCAAAATGAAAGTATGAAATCTAAATGTGGATCTCGAAAGCGATTTGACTGACCCCTCTTATATACTGTACAGATAGCCCCCTACGCAGTACAAATATCTCCGTAAGATATCATATGTTTGTCTTTTTTCCATAGTCATATGGATTAGTATCAAGTGTATACATTTAGAATGTGACAAAGGAATAATGGGAATTTCAGATCTGCTTCTCTGACCCCATTTATACATTGCATTAAAATGTGATTTGTATTTAGATCAGGGGTGGGCAACTTTGATGATGGAGAGGGCCACTATATTTCCACACTCATTCCAGAGGGCCACATTGCATATACTGTCGGGCCGAAACCTCTTATCTCCGTACTCTAACGTTTCTTCGTAAATTAATGCCGTACTTCACCATTCTATGTCGCACAAAAGTAGCAAAAATAGCCGATCTACAAGCTCAGAACGCTTCGCAGTGAGGCGCGTTCTGAGCTTTTAGATCTGGCATTTTGCAATTTTTTAATCGGAATCCTGAAAAGTAATATTTTTATTTAATTTCAAATGCATTTATGTTACTTACATACTTATGTTAACTTTATGAACTTAAATACAAATACATTGGACAAAAAAAAAGGCATTTGGATTTGAATACTAATCATTAAGCTACTAATAGACTGAAGAAATTAAAGGGTCATGTTTGCACGTTTGGAATTCCGATATTAACTAAACGTAATTATTCCGATTAACCTGTGGGCCGCATTAAGTGAAGGAGGGGGCCGCATGTGGCCCCTGGGCCGCCAGTTGCCCATGTATGATCTAGATATATCATCTGGATAACAAAAAAGCATCTATTTCCCACTGTCTTGCAGATACAGTTCAAACATTCCATCAATTACATCACACTCATAATTAACCTGGCTAAAATCAAGATCTGGATAGAAAGGCACCAGAAGGCGTCCAATCTTGTGACGTAGATCGGCCAACCTGAAGGACACGAGAGAGAGAGAGAGATGAGAAGGGGTTGAGGGATTGGAGAATATCTAATCATCAGAAAAGTGGACAATAATTAAATTCTCCCACCTCTTGGTCTGATCTGAACCTGAGGCTGTGCTGGAGTCTTCTGCACCTCCAGAACGCTCTGCCTCCCTAGATGTTCCTGGGTCACAGGCTGTGCTCTGCTCGGTGGAGGGTCCCTCTTCTGGGTTTGCTTTCTTCTCCTCAAGCTTCAACTCTAGCAGTTGACATTGGACCACCAGGTTCACACACTGCTCCTCCACAACCACCAACTGAATCGACCACAGGTATCAAAAGAGGAACAGGGAGCATAGTAGCATGAGGAGATAATATTCCCATATTTGCCTTCATCAAACATTTTCATGCCTGCATCTACAGTACTGACCAACAATGTTGAAACAATACATTTTTGGTGTTATATGAATCTTTTGGTATAACAATTCAATACCTATGTATTGTTTTAAAAGTCAGCTTATTCTGTACTTTGCAAAATCATATTCAAATAGAAAAATCGAATATTTGGCTTGATACTGTGGCTAGGTCACAGCTGATGACGATAGCTGCCATTGGCCATATATACACGGCAGCCATGTTGCTCTTAAGCCATACTCAGGTTGGTGTGACAGTTATGACGCAAATGGAAAACGGCCGGGTGAATTCATGTTCAGTGAACCTTGAAATAAACGTGACCCACACACCTTTGAGTTCATATCGTCCCTTTCGCTCGTCCTTTGCTCTACATCCCGCATCAGAGCATTAATCTGTGACAGGACCTCATCACTGGGCTTATCCTCAGCCTGTTGGGCGGCAGCCAATAAAGTATCATTCTCCCTTCTTAATTCAGCCACTTCTCGTTTGACCTGCTCATACTGACTTCTGTAGTCCTCTGTTGGCTCCGACTGGCTGGCCTGATTCTTGCACTCTTTGTTCACAGTGGTCTTAGAAAGCTGCAGCTCCATGTCACTGAGCTGTTGGGTGAGCTGTTGGACCTGATCTTTTAAGGAGTCTCTCTCGTGGGCCGTGGCCTGCATGAGCTCCATGAGCTCATCTTGCTGTCTCTGTGCATCGCTCATGTTGTAGATGTCAAGCGCTGGAGATTCAGGAGCCGTGAGATCTGGGCGAGAACAACTGGCTGCTTCCTCTGTGTGCTGCTGATTTGCCGGAGGTGCGCTCTGCTCAGATCCCTCCATTTCCCCTTCTTTTTTCACATCTTCCTCTACCGTTTTTCTTTCCTCCTCATCTTTGACCTTTACTCCGGGTGGTTGCGTCTGAGTGGTGGTGCTCGCATGTTCTGGAGGGGGTGGCGGAGAGGGCCCGGTGCCCACTGCAGCGGTCTCTGTAGAGATCTCTGTATCGTTATGTCGCTCTGTTTTCACGTTAGACAAGTCAAAGACAGATTTCTTCGGTACAGAGGTAACCTCAGAGATGATGATGACATCATCGTCGTCTGAGATATCGTCCGAGATATCAACACAATCTTTATCCTTAACTGTCGTTGATGCTGGGGCCGGTGAACCCCCCTCAGATGATGAAGTCTGGTGGATGCTTCCACGGAAACGATTCAACCTGGGTCTTTTGGATTCACATGCTGGAGACTCTGGTTGTGTTCTTTTCAACCTGTTGTACACAAAGGGTCTAGCGGGTTATCTGGCACTTCACATAAAATGCCCCCCATAAAATGAAATACAAGTATTAACCAAGAGAGAGGGAGAGAAAGAGCAAGATTTCTACCTTGATGGAGTTGTTGCCAGAGAGCGTACGGCAGATATCACAGGAAGACTGCTGCTAGTGGAAGGACTGCAGGCTAGAGAAACAGACAGTTTTTATTCCTAAGCCATCAAAGACACTAAAGAAATTTGCAAGCTACAACTATCAAATAATATTTTAACTTGGCAGTTAAACGAATCAATAATTATTAGAGAATATTTTACCAATATTTGACCTATTTCTTTCATGAAAATATTGTTTTTATTATCTTGCAGTGATAAATGGTGGCAGCTAATCTGTCAGCTAAAGGAGATGGCATAAAAATACCAATAGTTGTATTAGCAGACAAGTGCAACAAAACAGTTGTAGGCTACTTGTATGTGAGCTGTGAAATGTTAAAGTTCATGATGAACTTCCTGCCTTGGAAGCCTGTTTCAGTCACATTAATTTCCAGGTAACTCCAGTGAAAAACGCTGCCTTTGAAGGACTGTGGGTAGTCAGGCAGCTTCTGTCACTGTTAAAACAATCTTACCAGCTTGAGAGAGTTTAGATGAGCAGTGTGGAGAGGATGCAGCCCCCCCGCAGGGTGTTCCAATGTTAGGCCCCGTCCTTGGAGTCTTCGGAGTAGAGGGAGTATGGACAAGAACTTCTACGGTCTATGGGTGTCAATATAGCAAAAATAAAACAGTATTTTATATGTAATTATATTCCTAAATACACTATTTAAATGTATATAATGTAGTAGCAATCCAGTTTGTAATTAGCAAAACCTGGGTGATGGAAGCACAAGACCTTTCTAATGTAACCAGTTACAGTGGCAATTATACAGAAGTCACAATTTTGCCATCGTACAAGCAGGATAATGCACATGAGCAAGTCAGTTAAGAAAAATAAATAAATAATACATAATTATTTTCTTATGCTTCCAGTGCATTATCCCTTGCATATACTCACTCACCTGTTGATTCAACTGCCTTTTCATGTTCAGGAGCTCTTCCTCAATCTAACAAAAAACATTTAGTGAAAGCTCTACTATTAGCATGCATAATGAAGGAACTGGACTTGAATATCATGAACCACTTTTTCCAAACTGTTTTAAAGCCAAGATCACAGCAAACTGCATAGAAAGTCCCAGATACTGTACGTGTTCATAATAAGAGAAACCATTTTCAAAGTGCATTTCAAGTGCAACACACTAAGATATTAAATATGCAGCAATTGTTTTGCACGTGAAATTAGCTCACATGAAACAAGCAATGAAGACATGAAGAAATATTAAAAACATAACATGACTGTGATTTCATGTCTCTAACTAGAAAAAGTGCTCCTCGGAGCACAGGTCTCTGCCAGGTCAGGCAGGTTATTGTGGGCCAGCAATGTTCGGAATTCGCCAATCAGGATGGAATATGAAAATCAAACAGACCCGTCTTGATCACATGACTGTAGAGATCATGTGTACAGATTTGCGTGAACTTTAGTAATCTGAAGTAATTAATAAGTAAGAAATATAAAAAAATGTGTTTTACATAAGTTGGCCTCCTGGTGGCGCTATAAAAGGCAGATGTGAAAAATGCAGGGCAAAGGTTTTTCCTTGACCTCTATGGAGTGCGCATACAGAGTTTTACACAGATCGGTGCAGTTATAGGTAAAAACACTAATCGGCCTGTTATAGCGCCACCATGCGGCTGATTTGAACATTTTCAAGTGGCATTGCTTCCTGGGCCTAGTGGGACTGTGCGAGCAACATTTCACGAACATTGCACCCGTGGTCATGATTTGAGGCATTTTGTTCAAAACAAAGCACTCCTGCAAACTTTGGAAGCCAATCTTAGCCAATCAGGATGGAATATGAAAAATCAGACAGACCTGTTTCGTTTAATGACTATAGAAATACTCTGTACCGATTTGCGTGATGTTTGGACAAAATCTGTAGGAGTACTGTCAAAACATTTGTTTTGCAAAAATCTGCCTCCTGGTGGCGCTATAACAGGCCCATGTGAAACATTTGTGACTGAGAACTTGAATCCATGCACGCGCACACAAATATTTAAAAAAGGGATAACTGAGAGCATATGTTTCAAACAAAGACTGTAGATCATACCCTGTCTTTCTCTTCTTTCTGTTTCCTTTTGTCCGCCCTCTCCCTGTAGTAAATACATCGCAGGAATAATGACCATCAACGACAATAACAATGTCACAGTGGATTGTTACATTTACAACATATGTAAAGCTACAGCTATAAAGTTACCTGGATCATCTTGCATAGCAGATCACTGTTATGACTAAAATTGGACTACAATATTTACACTGCTAGAAATCAGCAGACATCAGGGCTAATGTGGCGATTTTGACTTACTGTTTTCTGAAGGTCTTTTGATACGGCTGTTCATCGTCTGAGTCCTCTGCCTCCTCCGGTGCCAGGCAGGTCCTGGAAGGACAAATTACAGACAGACAAATGTATTAGCACAAATAAGGTGTGGGTTAGTATATTCTCCAATTCTCCACCATGACATTTCTCCAACAGGACTTAAAGCTTACACGTGTACATGTTTTTGCATCGCAAACATTATAAATAGTAACTAGGCGAGCAGTTTTTTCCCCCCGCCACCTAAATATAGCCTTAATCATAAGCTCAGTTAATAATAATAAAAATTCACTTACACCAGAAAACAGGTTAATGCAAGGCAGAAATAAACAAAAACACTATGAAATGCACTCAATGTTATACCATCTTAATATCTGCTTTTATAGGAATGCAAGCAATCTCTACTAGCCTTCACAGTACCCTTCTTTTTTTTTTACACAGTTCTTCTATTTCATGATTTTAAAATCTCTCTGACGGTACTCTATTTTGTTCTCTCTGCCTGTTGTTGACCACCCTTCAGCCAGCCAATCTGCAAATTATGATGAGTAAACAATCATGGTTTGCAGATCAGTAGACTAGCCTGTAGTAGGCTTAGTTTTGACGACTAGGTTCAACTGTAGGGCACTCGTCCACACCGCAGCAATCGCTGAACTTTAATCCATGTTTATATACAGAATATACAAACACATACAGAGTAAATTATGTGTATTTCACATATCCAAATAGTAATACTTATAATACAAATATATGGGGAAGCATCATTGGTAACAGATTCATTTCAAATTACCTGAATTGAGGGTCAGGGTTCAAATGGCAGAACCATTTCTCTGGGAGCTTCCTGCTGTCAACCCCATCTGGAAGTTTCCGCCAGCGCAGACACAAATCACACTGAACCCAGTTTTGATCTGGTCGTTTGCTATCAGACACAGAGGCAGACAAAAAAAAACTCATTCAAGGACTAAAACATATTGGCCCTCATTTATCAATCTAAGGCAGGAACCAGTGCAGATCTGACCGCAAGAATCATGTCCCGTCAGGGTTCACGTGTGATTTACGAAACGGCCGTATACCACCAATCACAGCATAAGAATGGTTGTGTGTTGGTAAAGGCGGTGGCTGCAAAGGATCATCTAAATATCACACCGAATACCCCTTGAAAAAAACCTAAAATATGCATTACATAAATCATTTTTGGGCTAAACGCGTGTTGTCCGTTTCCTGCTATGAACAGCCTACTTGCCAAACATAATTTTTAAAGCGATGAATGAGGCCCTATCCTGTCTCCGTTGTACAGTACTTGGGACTGTGCTGTCCACAGCTCTATGGCTGCAACGAAACATCTAATGTCCCATTATAGCAATATTGTGCAGAACCATACAGGTCAGAAAGTCGCTGATCCATGCAGCCCAACCCGTGCGTATTTTGGCACACTGTGGACCTGCACTCTTGCAGTGTTTGCCAATGCGATTACAAGGTATTCTGTGGGTGGATCATCTTTGTCACCTAGCAGATCAATAACAACAAAATATTTGTCATGATTGGAATACTTTTTGGATATTAATTTTGCGCATCACAGAAGAAGTGACTCCATCTTTGCAGTGCACCCTGGAGATGTGTCTGTTTTGCAAAATAAGTTGTCCCCTATGCCATTACATTTATGAATAATATCCTGGCAAGGTTGTCATCACATCGTCATCGATTGATCAATGTGTAGTCTCGCGTTACCAGACTGTTGCCTCCCACAATTTGCAAATGTTTCCGGCATACAGTCTGGGACTCGGAAGATCTGATAATGTGTAAGGGGAAAGCGGATGCCCCTCCCCTACCCACTTCCGTTTTAGCATTGTGCAGTGGCGCAAAGGAGTCCGACTGGAATCAACGAATCTCATAAACATCGTTTATGTCTACTAGTGTCTTCTTTCAGAGTTTTCTCGCCGTTAATTCCATGATACCTTTCTCAGTTTTCTGTGATAAACAATCCTCGCACAAATAACATGAATCTACCGCTACTATGACTATGCTTCCGCCTCGGTTCTGTTTCCACTGGGACTACAGGTCCGCGGGCACCGCGTCGTGATTGGTCGAATGTCTTTCCGGTCTGAACAACTTCCGTTAAACAGCTTTCGGGAAGTGGAGTTCCAGACTCTATATAGCATTCAGAGATTGTGGAATAGTTGTCTGGTGACGCGAGACTAATCAATGTGTAAACATTCAAGGGTGTAGCGTTTTTTGGCAAATGTTTGCACAGAATGTTCACCTATTATGACATGCACAGAATAAGGACGCTAGGGTTCATGTGGTTAATAGAGCCAGATCTGCCTTTGTCGAGATCAAATGACTGTCAAAGCTCTTGTTTAAATAGGTGACTGATTAAGGCGCTGCCTGTGAATGATCCAAGCACCACCGAAGGAGAGTACACTCAGAAATCACGTTATCGCAACAAAAAAAATAATTGCCTTCTTCCATGTTAAAGGATTCACAAAAGTCAAATTTTCCTCGGATTTCAGTGTTTTTCAAAAAACAAGCCACATTCAAAAAATAATAACTTAAAATAGTCAACTGCCAAACGAATGCATGATTCATTGTATGAGCGATGTTGTACTTACTTGGTATCCTCCACTGGTAGGCTGCTTGGGTCTGCCTGGGTCCTCTTATAGCTGATTTCCTTCCAGTATTCCTCCAGTTTTATCCCTAAATTGTTCATCGTTTTCCTGCAATAACAAGCATAACCATTTAGGACATCCTAATTCTGCTTAAATGAGCACTTCACCGATTTTGCACCCAAATCCATTTTAATTAATGTGAATGTTGCGATGGTCTGACTGGAACTACAGGAAACATGGACTGTAGTCCAGGAGACTCAAGTCTGTGTCAAACAATTGGAAATCACGTTCAAACTAAATAAATTAAAACACGACACACATGGTAGAGAGACATGCATGCACGCATGCACATGCATAACACGCATCATGTGTGATGCAGTGTTATGATCCATGGGTTATGGCACGCACTCTCTCTTTCTCTACGAGTGTGCGTGAGTGTGAGACTGCCGTACACTACTTCACCTCAACAATGTTAGTATAACTAAGAGATTCACTGGAGAATATAGACTTATATACAGAGTGCAGACACATATCCCAATAACCTGGAGACAGTGGGTCTGAGAGGTTATGAATTCACGAAAACAACATAGTTGGGGCACGCGGGTGGTGCAGGTTAAAGTTCCTGTCCACCACCATGGAAACTATTCGTTCAAATTCTCAGTGGTGCCTGATAGTGGGGTTCCGTGTCAATGCAATTTTTAATTTTCATTTCCGATTCTTGTGAAAGTTTCGTCTTCACTACTAATTTGAAGGTAAGGGTCTATAAAACAATTCTGGTCGAAGATATTTTCACCCAGATAAAAAATTGGCCTCTAGGGGGCGCCGGCAGTTGCCAGCCCTAGCAAAATATGTTAACTGTTGTAACTTTTGATTGGATTATCCGATCTGAACATATGAGATATGTATGGATGCAGGATCAGGAGTAGCATTTGGTAATTCAAGCATATTACCCATAGAATCAATTTAATTTTCCAGTATTGCCGCATATCGACAAAAATAGATATAGTAGGGGACCGTGTATGGGTAATTTGTTGTTTTAATTTCAAATTGATGTGAAAGTTTCGTTTTCAATACTAAATTGAAGTTAAGGGTCTATAGAACATTTCTGGTTCGAGTGTCAAGCACTCAGATAAAGAAAATGGCCTCTAGGGGGTGTCAGCGGTTCCCAACCCCACACCAGCCGTAGAAAAATATGGGAACTGTTATAACTTTTGATTGGATTATCCAATATGAACATAATGAGGTATCTATGGATTCAGGATCAGGAGTAGCAACTGGTACTTAACACATATTTCCCAAAGAAGCAATATTTCTTCTGCTATCTGCACATTTCCACAAGAATAGTCAGAAGAGGTCTATGCGCTAACTTATGTGTCGGAATAGCATTAATTTCCATTTTTGTCTCCACTACCCATATATCTACTTGAATAACTAACATTACAATTAATAGTATTACTTTCCATTTTAAGATAAATCATTCCAGAACAGCATGTTAAATGTCTTTCAATATAGGCAGGATTTCTATTAATTTGTGGCATACATGTTTTTTGGGGGTATTAAGTGGTACTGAATCCAAATCTGCTGTATGCCCAGCTCAAAATTCATCATTTAAAGATGGCGGCCACCACTAGGCTGAAATATATTACGTAAAACATATTTTTGACTACACAAGGCAGAAACTTGATTGAATTTAGCTTTTTAGGTTTTCATATATGGGGAATCCAATCCCATATTCTGATTTGAGATCAAATGTGAGGAACGTGTTTAAAACATATATTGGGAAAATTGTCATTTATAGGGGATATTACAAACAATTGGAACAAATCAGGCCTAAGGGGACCCGTGACAGCTGGAAGTCCTGGGTTGTCCCCCTTCTCCCCTGTACAGTTTTGATAAGCTCCAGATTCGAGGGCTGAGCAGGGCCATTAAGGGTATAAGTTAGATGGGCTCATCAGTGGGGATACAGTGAAGAGGCATGGAGAGGGTGTGGAGATCAGTGCAGAACCAACTGTCAGAACATACAGTGTCTACTGGGTGTCTACGAACGGGTAGAGACGGAGTGTAGCAGGGATAGGGTTTACCGTTGCTTTTTATCTGGAGCTTTTTAACAGCTATAGGGGAAAGGTGAACAGTCAGTCCATGATGCCCTGTGCTCCATTCTCCTCCATATGATCCTAGTGTAACCAACCTCCAGGCCCACAAGGGGCCATGTCCCTGCTGCTATCGGACAGACAAGCATTGCTTTCTGTATTCACCTGTTACAGCCCATGTCATAATGATAAGTCACTGATGACCATTGGTAATATTACTTAGAAACAACCAGACTCTCCTGTGAGCCAGTCTGACATAGGGATATCCTTGTCTGCCTGACACCACTGGGGACTGACCTGCATCGCTACCTATGTCTGCCCACGAGCACCTATCTTGGGCATAGGAAGAGCCAGCAGATCCTCATGGAGGTCCACTTGGGATGAACGTATCCAGTGATACAGACCGACATAGGAACACCCCTGTCGGCCGTACGCATAGCCATGCACTACATGGAGTTCTTAGAACCACCATCACCAGCAACCGACTCGCATATCAACACTCTCTCTAACCGGCTCTGAGCACTCCTCCTGGGCTCACAAGTGCCCCAGTCTACAGCATTATTTCTTTGGCAGCTGTTATGAGATGGGAAAGGGAATCAGCCGATGGAGTGCTTTCTTGGTCCCCATAACTTTGATCTTCCATGCTCCAAGTGCCCAGGGATCTATCCAGTGACCCCCATACTCCCCTTTACCCACCTGAGGGGCATCCTAGGCTCACTAAACTCATGAACCAGACCCCCTATTACCTCCAAACCCACCACCCACTCCATACCCCCCTCTACCCACCTGAGGGGCTCCATAGCCCTGTTACACTCATCCAGACAGTGGATTCTGATAGCTTTGCACCAACCTTCACACCCTGGCCCATAATAGGCCATGTCTCTTCACGGTATCCCCACTGAGTAGCCCATCTTCCCTAGACACCTGATGGCCCAGCTCAATCCCTAGGTCGGGAGCTTTTCAAATCCATATATTGTAAGTAGGCTACTTATTGCACAGCATATGTCATGGGATAAAGTTGGTTGGATAACCTATTCACCAATAATTACAATTCATATTTGATCTCTAATCAGAATATGCCATTGTATTCCCCATATGAAAACCCAATAAAGCTAAATGCAATCCAGTTTATACCTGGTTTAGTCAAAAGTATATGTTGTTTTAAATATATTTCAGCATAGTGGTTGCCGCCATCTTTAAATGGTACATTTTGAGCCATTGTCAGCCATTTCTGAACGATTTCTGAGCTTGGCATACAGAAGATTTGGACCCAGCACCCCTTATTACCCCTACAACCATGTATGCCATAAATTAACACAATTTGCCTTCATGGTTAAGATTTTTGGGAATCTGACCTACATGTAGACTAATTTCGATTGTTGCCATTTTGGAAAATGGGTAAAAAAAACAAAAACATTTCAATCTGGTTTCTTGACACTCAAACTAAAATTGTTCTATAGACCCTTATCTTCAAATTAGAAATGAACTTTCACAACAACTTGAAATGACTGACTGGCCTAATAGAAGTTAGGTGTAATTTGAATTAATTTGATGTAAATGTCAGCCATCTTAATTTTTTTTCCATACCAGAATATTCAAAACATCAATATTTTAACTCCAGTTGATTCCACACACAGTATTGATGTGATATAGCAATACAAAAAAACATTACACAGCAATTGTGGGATAATTAAGAAATTGATCAAAACATCATAATTCCGATTTTGGCCATTTTGGAAATGGGGCAAAAACAATATATTTTTTTCAATCTGGTTCATATATCTTCGAGCCAAATTGTTCTATAGACCATTATCTACACATTAGAAGTGAAAAATTAACTTTCACATGAATTTGAAATGACTGAGTGTCCTGGCACCCCACTATGAGGCAAAGTGGCCTTCCTAGGACCAACTGTAGGAGTAAGCAGTGACAAGGGAGTAGAATAAACAGGGAATTTGCATAATGACTAATTTGGGAGGGAAAAAAGGGGGGAAATAATATAGCTGTGGAAAATATTCTGGAAATGAGTTCCTTAGGCTGCTGGCAGAGTGCAGAAAGAAATTTGACGCTAATCAGTGTAGTATTTTGGGAGATTAGCTACGGACATACACAGACGGGGTGTAAAAAAAACCTCTCTGTCCTACCAACCATTTCCGGCCTGGTGGAGATAATTACCTTCACACTAATACGCTTGTAGCACTCCTACCTGTAGTTATCAGTATTGAGAAAATCCTGCTTGTTGTGGGTAGGATCCAGAAAGTTGCATTCGACAACTCCAATGACCCCAACACCTTTGTTGTTGGCCTGTAGGAAGCAAAGATGGATGAGACCTAGCCTGGAATGGGAAATACCTATGCATGTTTCAAACACATGATTTTAGCACAAACTGACCTTGAGCTGGCATCCTACACGTTCATAAGCTTTGATGAGGCGGTTTTTGTGATACATCATTATGCCGTAATGGTCTTTACTCTTGGTGTTGTACCCAAAGGTGATAGGGACTATCACTGATGTGAGACCAGTGCTCTAAACATATGACTTAAGGAAGAATCAGGAACAGTAAAAAAGAGATTTCTTTTTTAACTTCTTAATGTTTTATCTGACAACATGTAATACAAATAAAAGAAGATATAAAAAAAGTAGTCTTGAAAATGCTACTACCAGGCCCATAGAGGCTGTGTAAAGGATACTAGAAAATTGGGCCTATAATGGTCCTTTTCAATATGAGCCAGACTCTTTGAGATGAGCTGAGTCTTCACTTTCTGGCCACGAAGGATGATCTGCATCCGAGGCTTCAGGTACAGAATGCTGCAGTAGGCCTAGACCCATTAACACAACTGTTAGTATGTAGATATTACAAAATTAAAAGTATAACCACATACATGACAACTAGCTACACATGATGTACTTCACAAGTTCCAATTGAAGTTATATGGAAATTTTAGACGCTGACCTGTATCATTATAAAAGTGTGCTTTCTGATAGCAGGGATGACTTGGCAACTAAAAAAGCAGGCTTTAAAGTTCATCTTCATTTATCAGGTACAGTATACTGAGTAGCAGCAACATTAAAGTGGTATTTCACTTAATAATTAAATAATAAACGTAATAATTTCTGGGGTAATTTTAACATCTACTCTGGCTTATATGTGCACCCCAGACAGTTAAGTTGCTTGCTTTAATATTTATTTGATATTAATTTTATCAGACACGCACCCCACTTAAATAAACCCATTGAACTTCAAACTCAACTTCTACCACGTTAAACTCATTGAAAACACACGTCCCTGTTCTGGTGACTGATATAGACCTTCTAATTTGTGAGGGGGCTGTATTGGAAGTCAATCTTAGCCAACAGGATGGAATATGAAAAATCAGACAGATCTGTCTTAGTAAGCCAGTGGAACGAAATCTGGTTCAATTATGCATTTCATGTATTGTTGAATGACAATTAAGCTATATATCTATCTACCTATCTATCACATGACTATAGAGATAATGTGTACCGATTGGCGTGATGTTTGGACAAAATCTGTAGGAGTAATATAAAAAAAATGTGTTTAGCAAAAATCTGCTTCCTGGTGGCACTATAACAGGCTGATGTGAAAGATTTGTGGCAGATGTTATTGCTTGGCCTCCAGGGAGCGTGTGTGCAAAGTTTCACGCTGATCGGTCAAACTGTGCTGTAGATTAGCTGTGTGCAAAGGCAATTGGACGCTGTGTTCATGATTTGAGGTATTTTGTTCAAAACAGGCCACTCCTGCGAACTTTAGAAGCCAATCTTAGCCTTTCAGGATGGAATATAAAAAATCTGAATATCAAATATCTAAATATTAAATCAAGCAACTTAAAAACTGTCTGGGGTGCACACAAAAGCCAGAGCAAACGTTAAAATGATCCCAGAAGTGTTTGAAAGTGAATTACCCCCTTAAATTAAATATTTTTTGATGGACAAAGCACAAAAGTTATTTTTACCGCTGTATAAAGATTTGATAAGCCCCAACTTAAAAGAGAATGTCACATACGGTTTCCAAATCATGAACCGAACTATAATATATTAATCAATGTATTATGTAACTTTATTCCTTACACGCAATGAAAATTTCGTTTCATTTTCAGGGATGGATGATGTGAGTCTGTCTTGTTTATCCTTCTCACTGATGGTCTCATAGTACACTTCAGTTGGAATTCTGATATCGTACTTGTCTTTCACAAAATCAAACTCTGACGATCCATCGGTTGTCCTGTAAAAAAAAGAAATAGGCATAGCAACTTACTTTATCCTGAACATAATAATGTTATTCTACAAACTCTGCTGAGTCTCTAGATTTGACTTGATCAGATGGCAAATCAAGTGTGTTTATGGGTGTTTATTAGGGCTGCTGGAACGAATTTCAGAAGTTGAATATAATTAGAATATGTTTTTTTTTAAATAATCTTCGAATGTTGAAATTGACATTCAAATGCAGTCGTTTCTTTTGGTTTTGTTTTCCCCTAAATGTATTGAGTAGCGAATATAACAATGCAAATCTCATCCTCACTTCCTGGCCTACACTTCATGTGTGATCATCAAAGTTTGAGTGTGGGCACTGCACACTAGCAAGTTATTACGAGCGTCTCCAATTTCCGTTTCATCTCATGTCTGTGTTGTGCGTGCCTGTGTGCGTCTGGGCACACTGAGACAGATAGGCCGATCACGGCGTCTATGCGAAGCAGGCAAGACTCCTCAAGACTTTTGTCCCATAAACGCTCCACCCAAGGTTTAAAAAAAACGTTAATCTAGGTAACACTGTTTACTCTGTTGCTACAACATGGACTGGTGGATCTCAAAAGCCCTGGGGACATTGTATGGAACAGTGGATGGATCTTCCTCTTACAATGAGATTCATCAAAAGTACCATACTTCAGCATGTGTATGTGTACATTGACATAATAGACATTGGCTGCCCTAGACTATACATAATAGGCTACATTTGAACATTAAAATATTCCAATTTTTAAATAACTTAGATTATAGAGGAAGATTGACAGTTCTATTGTTTAGTGTTTATAACTGTATGAACTGACAAAAGGAAATGACATACTTGCGGAGATTCCAGATTATGATTCTTGTCCCTGTGCTGCCCATGGGGGTGGAGGAGATGGCAAGGATTTCAGTGATCAGTTCATCTTTTGTCTCGAATGGGGAGTAGCGCAAAATGTCCTGTAGACTGGCTTCATGTTTGTCTTCTACACTTGGTTGGTCCGCAGTCAAGAACAAACCAACATTAGCGTTTCACAGGGACTAAATTGATAAAGACAACCTAAAAAAGACCTTGGTCTTTTCAAAGTCTTAAAGGTTTGAGATAAATAATGGCAGTAATCTTCATTCTGAGGTGAAAACTCTTGGTTTGTTGTCCTGCTGCACAAATTATTGTGTATATGTCTGCTGTCGGGCAGAAACTAGCTAACTCCAAAATGTTCATTTTTCAGGAAATGAAAAAACAAAATAGATTTTTTTCCCGAAAATAAAGAAAACCTTATATTTTTTAAACAAAGCAATACTGCCTCATCAAAGTTGGTATTGTGACTTTAAATATTGTCAGATACTTGCATGTGTCACTATATTATCACCACTTTACCCCAATCCAGCTCAAGTGGAGTTCATCATTGATAAGAACAGCTGACAATGGATCTCCAAGCTCACAATGTATCAACACGTGAATTAATGCCCTGATGCTTCATGACACTGCTTATATAGGCCTACAATATTAAGCAGGATTTTAAATATTACAATAACTTCTGCAAAGAGGGTTTCACAGAGTTGCAATGTCAGTAGACCTAGCGAGAGAAATGCTATGAATTAATTTCTTGTCAAATTGCTCTCCTCAGAAAACACTACACAGATTTTAGAAATAGAATTCATTGTAATCATAACATTAGAGTCAGTGCTCGTTTGATAAACAGGTACACTGCATAGTTACTTTGAACAGACTATGGGGGAAAAACCCTGCCTCATTAAAGTTTGTTTATCTTCAACTCCACAGCAGCTCTGTCCTCTGTGGAGAGGGGGTGGAGTTGGGTGGTTTGACCGACAGTTTGAGGATCCAATGGAGTTGGGAGGTTTTGTCAGAAGCGCTTTTTAATACTTTTCATTGGTTAAATATTTTTTTAACCAACACACAGACGTAAAGGTTCAATAGCGTTGATTTAAGAAAAAAAAGAAGCTGCTGTAAATGGAGTTGGCTGGTTCCCGCCCGACAGCAACGATATGTTTTAAGCACTGTATTAATCATAATCAATCTCCTTGATTTTGCTATTATCTTCTAAATATAAAGATTGCAATAAAAGGATACACATCATGTGGGGTGGCCTGGTTAAAACTAACAATCGGTACACTGATCTGCTGAGCCTCAATCTCCTTCAGGTAGCTCTGGGAAAGCATCCCAACGCACATGGCATCTTCTGACTTGGAGAAGACAATGGCGTCCTTCCCCAGGCGCATGGAGCCAGACTTGAAACCATTACCATAGATACCAATAGGAAGTACGCCATTTACTGCCTCCTTGTCACTGTATCCAAAGCTTGAAGGTAAAAGAAAAGAGACATTATTAAGAGGAAACATAACATGTTTAAACACTTTAAGAAATCTGATACTATTCAGACAATATTAGTGATTAGATACCTGAGCATCTTAAGCATCTTTTCAGAGTTCAGCCCTTTTCCATTGTCCATGAAGATGAGACAGTCTTCTTCTTTGATCTGGGTCTTATCAATCCAGAATTGTTTGGCATTGACATCAGGGTCATAGCCATTATCTTGGGAAAAACAGGATCGATCAATTATTCAAAGAGCTCTGAACAGTGATGATATCGGTAAGATCATTGTCTCCGCTCCCAAGTTCAACTCAACTAATGATGAATCAGCATTCTTACTAATAAGAAAGACGGTAAGCCAATCAAAAATATTTGACAAAAAGTGTGTTTTGGAAAATGCACGTGGAAATGGGTGTGGCCTATAAGGGGATTTGATATTTTTTATTGTATGACCTACTGTATGGTGCAAGAGTTATGGGCCAAAATGTTAAGCAGCCTGTTATAGCCACCATGAAGCTGATTTTAAAAACATAATCCCTGACTCTGGCCTTCAGAGATAATCATATGGACACCTGTGAGTTGACAATGGAAATAAAATCTGCTATTGTATAGCTGATCTTCCAATGAATAGCTGCTATACAGTACCAGCACTTTATACAGTAGGTCATCATTAGGTAGGGAGCAAAAATATAACAGGAGTCAAACAAGAGCACTGCATAATACACACCCATCAACAGGAACAATATGTTTAATGGTATGATGTACTTTGCATGTATGATGTAACCTTTAACTTGAGTACAGACTGCTGAAATCAAACTGGTTGAATCTATCTATTTTCATACAGACGGATGCGAGGTTAAACAGGCAACACAAAATGTAGTTGTTGACTAAATCGAAATGTTCATAAACTTCTAAACTAAAAAGAGAAAGAGAGAAAGAGAGAAAGAGAGAGAGAGAGCGTGAGAGACAGAGAGAGAGAGACAGACACACAGATTAATTCTGATTCAAAACTTTTGGCAGTAGCGTTATTTCAGCAAATGACAGCGAGGCAACAGGTGACCACTTCTTTAACAGCTTTCATACAGGTTATACTGAATGTGTATGTTTTACCATCTTTTAAATTAAATCCTAACCATTTTAGAGAAACTGGTCAAGCGATTGTCTAATGACTCACCTATGAGTTCAGCTATGGCACTGAAAGGCCAGATGTGGCTGGTGGAGTTGCTATGGAGAAACTTGGGGCAAAGCTGCAAGAGGAGGAGACGATTAATAAGTGCTAGTGAATCAATACACAAATGACAACTACGTTTTTTATTGAAAATCCCTTTGTTCCAATGTTTTTTAAATGAGCGTAGCTTTTAAACATCTTGTAATATTGTCCCTGCTTTTTATTGCAGATCATTTGAAAACCACCTGGTCTACTAGTTGTAAACAATTTATCTTTCATCTTCACCACTGTTAAAGAGTATCATTCCATCATGTAGAGTATTTGTGATAGGTGTAGGGAGATTTGAGTAGTGTAGGAACTAAGGAAGCGACCTAACCGTGTATACTACTGTACTAGACAGGGTATATATTCGATAATAACAGTGAGTCAGATCTACTTCTACGTCTACTTCTCCATACTAAATCACGTCAGAGCAGAGCAAATCCAGTTTTGTCAACATCAACTACCGGCATGTGGTCTTCCTCTGAGGTTTAATCGGTAGACACCAACCTTGTGGTTGATGAAAGATTAATAGCAAGTTCTAAAATGATTAAAATGGGTGAGAATGGATGTTTTTCCATTTCCCCATATATTTCATATGGCCATCAACATGTTTGTCCATTTTCCTTTTTTTTACTTGCTCTCTACCTGTGAGACTACTATCACTAAACACTAGTGATATTGAACTTATGGCCCGCGGACCAAATCCGGCCCCAGCTGAGCTCTCTTGTGGCCCCTGGAACACATTCCATATTCCAATATTTAAAAAAAATTAAAAAACTATTATTAGATGGTTGGTTGTACAGAATGGCCATTTTGAATGTTTTTCATAACCGTTAACCGAAGCTTGTTAACCAACCAATAACCCGCTAAGAAAAAAATGTAGGCTACTCTTTAGAATGGAGCAATGTTTGGGACTCACTCAGGGTTAACTAAGGGTTAATTAATACTGAGCGCCTACTGCATTTGCAGTCAAAACACTGCTACAAGAACCCAAAATAAGTTGTGAAGAACATCCACCACTCAGGGTGGTACTGTACGTTTCCTAATCTGTAGATCTGCTGTGCTGCGTGTTGTTATAGCACGTCTGGGGTAGCTAGATTAGGCAGGGAGCCACAAATCACTTGAAGTTGGGGGCCACAAGACCGTGACAACAAAAATGAACAAAATGTTCATAGTTAACCAAGACCGTTGAGGAATTGAGTACAATTATCAAAAGTAAAAGTATTAAAGACCTTTTCATGGTACAAAGAAACAAAACAGCCAGAAATGTTGTCTACTTCTCTACTTTCAGCATAATGTAGCTTTCAAGTAGTTCAGCTGTTTTTTTAGGTAGCTATCACTCACTACATTTCAGTGAGATATCAACATAAAAGAGCACAACAGATAAGTTTTGTGTGCATTTCATCCATCACATGGCATTCCTGTGTAGCTATTTCTGAGTTTTGAGTGGCTTTCAAATCAACCAATTGGTTAGTTTTGAGTGGATTTTGTCCATCTTCTACATCTCCATCCACTTGTAGGTTTTACACAGTATGATTCCGTCATCCTCAATAGTGCCCTGGGCTGAATGATGGTCTAACTCTCCACTATTAATGAAATACATCATAAGAGCTTGTGCTATTATCAGCTGGATGCTCAAAACAAAAAAAAAAGCAAAAACCTTTCCTTCATACGAACATGTTAACACTTCACCTTGCCAGCCTGCCTCAAATTATCTTCTCACAAAGACACTTCCATGCCAAGGACCCGTGCACAAAACACTGAATCTATGAAACACTGAAACCTATTTTCTCAATATCCAAATCAAAGCCTGTGCATTATAAAGGACTGGCACAGAAATTATTCTTTCAAATGCAGTATGAAGCAGGCCCTAATAAGTTACCATAATAGACATAATATGTCCATTGTTGTGTCCTATATAGCACACACAACAAACAGTCAAACGGTTAACCACGAACACGGTCTTGTGGCCCCCGACTTCAAGTCATTTTACAATTGTGGCCCCCTGCCTGCCTAATCTAGTTGAATACCCCTGCACTAAACCTTGTCAGTGAATAGTGTTGCTACAGAATAGCCTGGCTGCAAGTTTATTTTCTGTCAGCAGCACTATTGATATTTACAAATACTGCAAAAGGAAATAAACTAGCTGATATTTACAAATACTGCAACAGGATATAAACTAGCTCCAATTTAGAATGTGTATTTATGTTGTGTGAAAGGGTAGAATGATGATGATGATGGTGATGATGATGATGATGGTGGTGGTCAAAGAAATTAAAGTTGCATGCTTTGGCCAAGTGTAAATACTGATACAATACTGATTCTAAATGTTTCAGCCTTTTTCCAGTTTTAGGAAAATCCTTATTTTGAATGCCAGTTTACAATAGATACAGGGTAAATATATATTTTTTTTTTTTACATTTTGGAAAAAATAGCCAATTTAACACCGAGGTGCGGCAGGTGCCCACTCTTCCTTGGTGCTCTGCTCACCTTGCCATCGTTCACATGACGCTCGTCTGTCACAAGCGTCATGGCGGAACTTCAACCTGGTTTTGGCACTTTCTCCATTTACAACCTTTACATCTACATAAACGTTCAGATTTCAAATATAAAGTGCTTACCCCATGGCCACGGATGTTACAATTTGAATCGGGCGGGTCTAAGTACCGGTTTCTTTCGTATTGTTCAATAAAATGCATTTTATCGCCGATCGGCGGACATTTTCTCATAGTTATAATGAATAAGAGTGCAATACACCTCCCCACCGATAGGGTCACGTAGTTGAATGCATATGGAGAAAATTCGGAGAAAATGGCCACCAATCGGATTAAAATGCTTTTTATTGAACGGGTACTTAGACCCGCGCGATTCAAATTGTAACATCCGTGGCCATGGGGTACGCACTTTATGCTTGAAATCTGAACGTTTATGTAGAGGTA
This sequence comes from Gymnoscopelus microlampas, assembly GCF_963454915.1. Taxonomy (NCBI): domain Eukaryota; kingdom Metazoa; phylum Chordata; class Actinopteri; order Myctophiformes; family Myctophidae; genus Gymnoscopelus; species Gymnoscopelus microlampas. The sequence goes on from NC_139954.1 coordinate 29,566,194, forward strand.
CGGGTTGTAAATAGAATGAAAACCAGGTTGAAGCTCCGCCATGACTGTCATGATATGACAGTCATGTTTCAGGACCAGTGCCCACTTATCCTGTTATATTGGAGGAGCATTTACAGCATTTTGTCTACAGCCTGGTTATCATCAACAATGATGTTTTTAACGAGGAAAAGTGCCTGTTTTCAGTTGAAAAGGACGCCACTGTTATCGAGAAACATACACGTTCGTTCCGCGACCATAGCATGTTGATTTAGTTGGCTAGCAGACAAGCTAGCTGCCCCCAGCACCAAAACATAGCTACGCTAGCCAATTAGCCAAAGATGTTATCATTGGCCATTTGGCCATTTCCTTATGATGCGATACGACGGAGAGATGTGGGCAGCCGCACATGCTTATTTAGCTCCATAAAGAACCTCTCACTCCGCTATACAGCTCCGAGATGAGGCTCTATGTGGTTCTCATCCGGGATCGGTCGAACGTCCGCCAAGGCTCCGCTGTTTACCCTTTTGTATACATCGTATCCCAAAACTAATGGTAGATTCCAAACCTCACGGATGTTTAAGGTTTGGACCGGAGCATAATATTTTAGGTCTGGAGCGAAACTACCCGTTTAAATTGCTTATTTAGTCAGCCTGTGGCCATGTTTCCCATTCAACCCGGAAAACCCCCCTACGTCCGCTGCCAGTACTGCTCCTGGTTTGGCTACAATGGGAAACATGGCCACCGGCGGACTAAATAAGCGATTTAAACGGGTAGTTTCGCTCCAGACCTAAAATATTATGTTCCGGTCCAAACCTTAAACATCCGTGAGGTTTGGAATCTACCATTAGTTTTGGGATACGATGTATACAAAAGGGTAAACAGCGGAGCTTGGCGGACGTTCGACCGATCCCGGATGAGAACCACATAGAACCTCATCTCGGAGCTGTATAGCGGAGTGAGAGGTTCTTTATGGAGCTAATGCTTATTATGACAGTTGTTTTGTTTATAACTCAATTCTAGAGAATAATGTCTTGACAGTTTCACCGTAATGAAAATGCTAGAACAATGTACTCACAGCGCTTAGAGGGACTCCCCTCTCTGAAGACATCTTTGAAAGAAACGAAACTTAAGGAAATCCATGCATAGAGATAGACATAATACCGCGCTGCAGCCTGTGGGTGTGTCTTGGATAGATACCAGCCCGGGACGGGTCTGTCATCTGTGGTCACATGACCACACACCACAGCCACCTCATGAGGTCATGAGAAAAAGCCTGCCAAAGTACTTACATTTTCTACTTAAGTAAAAGTATATGTATGGCATTGTAGAAATACTCTGTCAGAAGTAAAAGTCCGGAATTCAAAATGTACTTGAGTAAAAGTACAAAAGTATTGGTATCAAAATGTACTTAAGTACCAAAAGTAGAATGTCCCATTTCACAAGTTTTCAAATATGAAAAATGTATGCAAATCTTTTGAAAATAGCAGCATTTAGCAGAATCTGAGGATGAGGGAGGAGGGTAGAAGAGACCAAGATTATTGGTGAGGGAGAGGATGGAGGAGAACTGGGCAAATCACACATTTTCACAGATGGTATGGACCCCAAGAGTAAGAGTGGGTTTTGCTCTACATATTCCCAATCTCAGCCTGTGGATGACTCAGATCTGACTGCTGTCAGATGGGGTGTCAGTCTGTACCTCGGAAGTAGTGGCCTTGACATGGGCACTAAATTGGGTAGAAAAAGTGAGGTCACAGCAGGACAGGTGGGAATTTTCTCAGAGTCTGACTCAGCTGCTTTGATGCTTCTGCAGCGAGTAAAGTCACATTTCAGGTCTGACCTCATATGTGAACTTCTAACAGCAGTTACAGCACTATAGGCGCAGGTGACTCTCCACCAACAGAGTTGACCTGGTGGACATGGGCATAGCCTTGGGGATCTCTGAGTACTGCAGATGAATAAAGGGGTCGATAACTAGGAAGTGGAAGAATGAGTGGGAGAGGGAAAAGAGGAACATTTTATTATACTCAATACAAAGATCATGACAAGGTTTGAGGTTTGCGTGCTGTTCTCTGCAGTGCTAGATTCGGGGAAATCCTACATTTCTCTGCTCAGTCGTGTAACATCAATGGGAAGTGGTGAAAGTTTTTATCTTTGATACAGGCTTGTACTGTAAGATGTAAGGCCATAGTATAATTAAACAATGGGCAGTACCTAACACCAACCATGGGAGGCAGCAATATGCTGATGGGCGTGTAGTTGTGCCTTTGGTTGGCTCCCACAGTGTCAGTTTGCACAGTGCCCAGCCAGCCTCATGCTTCTCTCAATGACCTTGTCCGTGACCTGTGGGGGGCCCCTGTAGAGGTTCACGTTTCTGATGTGGTCCTCCCATGTGCCATCAAATGCAATTCGTAGCATTCTTGTGTAGACGGTGCCATCCAGGGCCTTTTCCTGCTGTATTCTTGAGTGTCCATGTCTCAGCATTACTGATTCTACTGTAGCCACAAACAGCCGCCTCTTGCGGTCATCTCCTATCACAGATTTCCACACTCACCTTATCCCGTACAAGGCATTCCAGGCAAGTGCCCTTCTGGCCTTCAGATCCTGTTCCGTCGAGGCAGTCCAGGCAAATTGAAATGAATACACACAGTAGTTCATAGGCTGATTTTATTTATGTGCTTCTGTTAATCCAAAAATTATGAGATCATTAAGCATTCAAAATAAATTACATAAACATTCAACAATTGAGGAATACAATTGTGGGCAATGGTTAAAGTTATCCATTAACAATTAGAAACAAAGACTGAGTTCCCTTAATTCAAATACTAATAAATGCCAAGCATGTATTTTATGTATGTTACTGTAGATATTTAAAAGTTCTTTCCAGTGTACACACATCACATTCAATAATTACCCCTACAAGTCTCACATCGACTTCAACTACTGGAGCTTAAAGGTCCAGTACTGTTTATCCAACAATAAACAAGCTACGTAACCAGTCTTGTCCTGCCTTCACATTGTCTTTAATTACTGTACATTCTAAGAGTCAGACAGATGTATGCTAAAAGGACAGAGCATGTTTAAGGGAAGGTTACAAGAGCTACAGGGGGACATCACTGGTACACTGAATCTGCGGTTAGTGTCAGTGGTACTCTAAAAATGTTCGCATCAACACTATTATTACAGTAAGGCAAATGTTTTGAATGTTCTAGTCTTAAGAACCAGTTCCTTAAATAGACCCTGTTCCGTCTTCACTGATCAAATTGGAGTATAAACTATGCAAACGAAAAAGGAATGTATGTAATCTGAATGTGGAACATGGAGATGCCACTGTACCTACAGAGAAAACAAAGCATCCCACCAGCAGGTTTACAGCAGTTCCCCAAAACATCACAATATCCAAAAAGTGACACTTGCAAACATAATAATCCAGAACAGATTGAGCATGGGAGTACGTCAGAGGTAAACATGGAGAGATATGACCTGGTAAGACACAACTCCACATTAAAATGGTACTCCAAAGCGTTTTCCTTTTCTTTTTATACAATACAACATTTTCAGTGGTTGTCTGCCTTTTCTACATTTTCCACTTCTATACCTCCAGTGCAATTTTCCCAGGGTAGCAAAAGCTGAAAAAGAAGGCTTGATTTTTAAACAAGACCTAATTCTCGGTGGAGTCTAAGAACTCGTCCTCAGTGATGATCTCCAGCCTCTTCAGGACTGCATCTGTGCTGGCTGCTGGGTAAACTGCTACTGGGAGGTGGGATGATGGGTAGCTTAGTGAGGAGCTATCCAGGCGAGGGCCCTGGAAGGAAACACAAAGCGTGCAGAGGAAGGGCGCCAGTTGAGTTATGGATGTCAGCGAGCGTTGTGTCAGGAGGGGGAATTCCAAGCGCTCTGTGGATGACTCCTCACTCAACCCATTTAGTGCCTGGAATAGAGTGACATGACATCATCAGTATGGGACATGGACATATGTTTGGGCCTGATCACCCACACAAGGTGTAAATGTGTGTCTACCTACCCCATATCTTTGCTGTATTCTTTCCAGTACTCTGGCCACATGAGGCTTGCATTCCTGCTCTCCTTCCAGAAGAGCATTCTCTGGGCCACTGTAGCGATCTACATCCACCTCAGGGACAAATGCCCAGCGATACCTGCACATACACACCCCACCCCGATATTCTGCTTGTCAAAGATATGCAGCATTTGGAGGTTGGCATTCAGAGAAAGGATGCAAAATGAATGAAATATATAAGAAGGACACCCAAGCAAGATATTCCAGTGTTGTGATTCTTACATCTGAAAGAGGGGCATCCTTCCTGGAGGAAAAGCCAGGGAAGTATCTAGAAACTTGCAGGCTGACAGATACATATTCAACTCTGGCTGGGAGAAATGCACCGGGCCATTCCTTTCGAGTGCTCCACGCACCACTTTGGTCAGCCTAGGTTGTACGCAGGAAAATATACATTGTATTTGAAGCTTGTATGTAAAAATTGTGACACAAAATAATGATGTGGATTTGTGTCTGTCATAAAAGATGGAGTTTGATAACAAACTCACTTTGAAACTTCTTTATCTTCCTGCAGGGCTTTCTCTAGCCGTACAAATGTGCGGATCTGGAGAAAAAGAAAGTGTAGAAAAGTATTTAACAGTGTAGTAATCAAAATGGTTCATTTTATTACAGCCTAAGGAATCAAACATTGTCAATTTGACGCTCTTTTTCTGGTTCAACCTGCCACACTGACGACCACTAGTTGAGCAGACTGGCTTTACTCAAACATTCTTTTGAATTAGGCTACGTCTGGAAATTTGACTATTCATGAACAGCAAAGTTGTTCGAGAAAGTGCTTGAATTGGGGCGGTATTCACCGGTACGGAGAAGGAGTTCTGCTGACTTTTGCTCAATATCTTTTCAGATGGGGGTCCATGACCAAATACATATTCATTTGGGGTCCTTGACATGAAAGTATTTGAGAACCACTGGTATACACATTCCTTTTTAGTCCTAGACCTGAAAAGTCAGTAGCCTTTCAATATCTGGCCCACACAAAGGGCGTTTTGACCAATCCGACTCACAAACTAAAATGAGTTTGACACTCCTGTAATAAAACAAAAATTACCCATCTCAACTTTTGAATATGCTCTGATGAAAGCTCCTTCCAAAATGTGTTAGCCTGAGGTAGCAATGAACAAATGTGCATTTGAGTCAACAGTCGTGCATCTTTATTATTTGGAAGGCCACTATTTCTACCTCGAAAGACTATGAGCACCTATGGCAAAGGAGGCAATCAGAGGAGGCGCACCTTCTCTACATCCAGAGTGACGTAATTACCCATCTCAATCCTTAAGATACAGTCATTGTGAATATAAGGTCTTACCAGTTCAGTAACCATGATAGGCCAGAGGGAGGTGAGGTGCTGAGGTGAGATACGTAGCAGCAGTACGCGGAACATCAGGAAAATCTGAGCTGAAACAGCAGGAGTCTGGCTGGTACGCAAGGCCTCAGTCAGACGCTCTGAAGAGAAAGTCACTTTGAAATATACAGTATGTCTTATTAGCCTGTTAAATCTGAAGGTACATTCACATTAACACACATACCTTGGATAAGGGGAAGATAGAGATGATACTGGTCTAGTTCTCCACTGAACATGGCAAAGGCCTGGCGCTTCAGCAGCATGGGCCTCTGTTCTGCACTAGCGAACAGTTTCAGGGAGCTGCTCTGCATACCTAGAAGGCACACATGCATACAAGCCAAAAATATAATGGCAAACACATATTCAAGCATATCGGAGATGGATGACATCTATACTACTGTGCATGTCACGTCATGTAATTGACTTCGGCCTCAATTCTGCTCTATGATAGTTTTGCAAACAAAACAATCATACTCAGGCTTGGTATTAATTAAAGATTAGTTAAGAATGTAATTGAGATAAATGTATTGAGTCAAGTAATTGGGTTTGTTAATACCAGGGCGATTATAATTATAATGGTAATAATGATTGTAATGTAAGTACTAAATACCTGCGTGTGACCTATGATGATATTGTTTACCAGTTTAACATTTGGAAACCTGGCAGTTATAGAGAAATATCATAGAAAAGAGAAGTAAAAACCTCAAACATGGGAACGTATGTCGTAACTAGCCTGGGTAGGAACCCATGGTTAGTGCAAAATGGGTTCATTTAGACCCTGAGAGGGTAAGTGTAACCACACGGGTTGTTAAGAACTATAAAGGTGGAGAGAGACATTCACACAAGTGACGTGGCACGGAAAGCCCTAGATGCTATTGCCCGTTGCAAAGTTTGAAACCATGCCACCACCCATGTGCCGCCAAAATCTACGCGTCACCGACTTTGATTCCAACTTTTTTAAACTATATATTTCTTCATCCAAACACAAAGAACCCTCCACACTACAGAGTCTATAAAAAGCTTTTAAAAACACACCCAACCCAGCATAGCACTGCTTACATCAGCTATTTTGCAAGATACACTCTTTTTCTCCCACACTTTTTATCGCGCACTTTTTTCCCCGCCGGAATAGGGGGCCGGGACTTAGCTGTGACGTCATTTGATGGGTCAATCTGGCATGTTGTGAGTACTTTATCACTCTCTGATATATATATTATTAGGAGTAATGAGGCTGTGGGCATATTGAAGCTAGGAAAATGTAAATCTATATGGCTGAACCCATATCTAGGTCATATGTACCGATAGAATATTGCAGGTGGCTGGAGGTACAGTTAGTTAGTGGGGACTGTAACAATAATCTATAAATTGCGTTGTGTGTAAAAAGCGCTCTGAGATAAGCGCTCTTTTGAATACCCATTTCTGGAGGCGGTACTTACTCATGAGGTCTTTGAACATGGTCTTCTCATGAGTCAGGAGGTGGTCAATGATAGATCTCCAACTATAGAGACAAGCACCGGCCATTAGATTAATTAATTCAGTTTTGCAATATATTAATCTAATCCTGGAAACAGTCTTTTTTAACACATAATGTACACTGAGAAGTCAAACAACACAATATTTAACTGCTTGGTTTCAATGCAACAATGAGTTCTATATATTTGTTCTGTTAGTATCCTTACTGGGGCGTGCAGGAAGCATCCATGGTGAAAAAGAGTGGTTCCATAAAGAGTTCAAAGGCCTCTTTCTTCCAGGCTCTTTTGGTGTAGGCGTATCCGCTCAGGTTGCTCAGGAGCTGAGCACCTGCTCCAAAACTGGGCATGTTATAGGCACTAAAAGATAGGAACAAAAAGCCTTAGTGGAACATAATAATTTGCACTTATAAAGAGACCAGTAGAGTGGAGAGTCGTAGTGTGGCCAGTGTATGAGCTGCTGTGTATATCAATGAAAAGCAAGCAAGGAAGATTTAAAGCTACAATCCCTGAATCTTATGTCTGTTGTCTCCCTCTCCAGAAGGAGAAATGTAATTTCAACGATGTCCGAACTACAATAATGTCCAAAATGGTGTTCCGACTGCTTCAAATAACTTTGACATTGTCTACCTGACATTAGAAGTTGGGAGACCATCTCCAATCACTGCAGATGTGCCAGTTATATTGTATTATTACGCCGCTTGGTTGAATGCTTGATTCTGATTGGTCAATCACAGAATTCAGCGGTCTGTTATTTGTCAGTTATGACCACTGCTATCAATAGACCGATGGAGACAACTCACCTGAATCAACCAATTAATTAAGCAATCCACAGTGCTTGGTTTTTGCTTTATTCAAAAAGGCAGCCATGAAAACAAACGCACTATGTCATTTTACATCTAAAAAGTACACAAAAATATTTTTGAAAATATTTGAGACGAAAAATAGGCAGTTTTGTGTGCAGTAATGTTGATTTATATTTGATCAACACTTCCTACCGGAGTTTTGCAAGCCGACCTGTTGCCCTGGACACACCTGGCATAATTTAATGGGCTATCTTTCTTTACTGTAAGCAATTAAATATTGTTTTTAATCAATGAAATTTTTTTATTACATTTGGTGTCAATGTATTTATTGCTTTATTAAGTAGCCATGTAATAAGCAGGATATTGAATGGTGAGCAGGTCTTTGTTGAGAAATAAATCCCTTTAGGGACCCTGACATGAATCACCCTGTCTGGGTTTATTTTAATTAATTATTACTAACAAACTGTGAAGAGTCGTGGTAGAATTATATTATATTGCTATTATAGTTGCTTATATCTAACCTACACTCTATTATAGAGCCTTTTAATATGACATGATATTTTGTAGCTTGTAGGAGCCAAGATGTCCCCCCTAGGCCTGATAGCTATTGTTTTGGTACATCCCGTGTTGTTATGGTTCAGCTTGTCCATGTACAGTTTACAGTTTAGGCATTTAAATTTAGCATTCATTTAGAAATTTAGCAGACGCTCTTAATCCAGAGCGATTTACAGTAAATACATCATAATACATCAAATGCCTAGCAAAAGTAAATAATAAAGTAATACATAAGTAAACCAATAATCTAATAATAACTAATACATACGTAAACCAAGAACCTATCATCAGCCTGTACATTGAAATTTAGCCTTTAGCCTATGTGTATTACACAATGGCTAATAAAGGAATCTGAATCTGAATCTGAAACTAAACACACATGCCAGGTTAAATTGTTGACCTGGCTGCTAGAGTATAACTATGGTCTGATCCTTATGTTTGTTGGCAGAACTACTGTACCACAAGCCACAAAGAAGTTCGACTAACTGAGGCCTGTGACTCCTCGAACCTGAGCCCCGGTCGGGTTCTGGGAGAGGTGATGTGATGATTCTTCCACATCAACAAGATATTCTCCCACATCAACAAGATAACAAGAGACAACAGGGTGGGAGCATCAACGAGACACCAGGGTTGGTTACCGCAACAAAACACTGATGTGGTCCAACGATTAGCACTGGTCCGTGCCCAGAATCTCCCTCTCTAGGGTATTCACAGGGATCGAGTGCCCAGAATCTCCCTCTAAATAACCATACAAGTCAGCAAGGTGGACTTTGATTAATCTCTCATATACTTTGCTGACAGCTTGGTGGGGTGGGGAGGATTAGGTCATACCTGGTGGGGAGACTGTGGGGAGAGTTAAGTCACGGCCAGAAGGTATTTAAGCAGAGGCACATTGAGAGCACGGGGCCTTCTGTGGGACACGGGTTTAGTAACTGGTAAGAAGGACTGCTTGTTCACTTATTCTGTCTATTATGTACAAAACTGCATTTCAATGTATCGCGCAAAATACTTAGTAAAGATGTTCTGCAATCTATTTACAGTGTGTTTGAGTCTATGTGTCTTTGTGTATTCCTATGTGATCCACTGCCGCACGAGACCCATCCAGGTGCAAAAGTGCAACTTCAGAAGCCTGCTAGATTTAACTTAGGTCACATACGGGGAACCTGAAGTAATGCTTACCTGTGGTTCTTCAGGTAAGGGAAAACATAATACATGAGCCGAGAGATGAGAGGAACTGCCTTCTCCTTTTCATCACTGCGATACACCATGTCCAGTAACGGGGCCAGAATCTACATACGGTAAATAGAAAGCATATTAAGTTCACTTGCACAAAATGCTGACATATTGGCCTCCCCTCACACACTAAATATAACAATATATACGGACAGGTGACAAATTAAAGGAAAAAATAAACTAGAAAATGTGCTCCTCGGAGCACAGGTCTCCGCCAGTACTGTTCCTGATTAATCCTGTCTTACCTATTCATATTACATATTGTCACGTGTCACTTGACCAATGTTAGCTTGATCCCGTTAGCTTGACCAATGCTACCTCACTTCCAAAAACATAAAAGGTTTTTGGAAGTGACACACCTATTTATAGGATTTTATTTCGTCATGCGTCTCGCTAGCCAATCAAAAGCATTGGTGACAACATATTGTCACGTGTCACGTGAAGCTTGACCAATGTTAGCTTGGCTAGGGGGGGGGACACACAGCGTGACGGGAACGAAAACATACTCTCCACCTCTGGCGGAGACAACAACGTGTCTTAGTAAGGTTTTGGGCCAGAACAGCTTCAATTGCTCCTTGGCATAGAGGCATAACGTTTCTGGAACTGTACTGGAAGGATTGCACACCATTCTTCCAAAAGATATTCCCTCATTTGGTGTTTTGATGAGGATGGAGGAGGTCGAGAGTGCTGCCCAACACGTCGGTCCAAAATGTCCCACACTGACCCATCATCCTATCTCCAAATGACCCTGTTTCACACGCACGCACACAGTGTGAATCTTACCTCAGCCAAGAGTGCCAGGGCCTGCACGCTGTAAACAGAGGGGGCAGAAGAGGAAACCATGGTGCTGCCCTGAGCCACTGAGTCTGGAGAAGAGATAGAGGAGCAGATAGAATGGATAGTGGTTGAATAACTATGGAATAAGTTATTCCACAGTTATTCCGAAAAAACTATTGTGTCGCTTTTTTCTTGTTGACCTGACCATTTCTGCAACCTGGTATAATCAGATGACAATTAAGATGTAGAGACTCATACAAGTAATGTATGTATGAATGGACATATGCCTGTGTGCAGTAACATTAAATGTTGTGCAGTAGTATTAATGCATACATCAACTGTAAGTATTAGTGAAATGTCTGTATCTTTTTCTGTGTCTTCATTGGTCTATGTTGTGTTTGACATCCATATAGTTACCATAAAGTTCACCTTCGGCCTCTGCGTCATCAGGCTCCTCAGCGCACACCTGTGGTTGAACTTTCACCTCCAGGTTGCGGCTGAGCCAGCTGGTCTGCTCCAGAGACGCTCCAGCCACACCTCCCACTGCTTCCAGGATGCGCTGAGTCACTTCCTGCATGATCATTGCCAATATCGTTATCATAAACGCTCAGTCATTTAAGAAACCCTTCACCAATGCTGGAAGAAGTACAATACCACAAAATAAGCAGCACTACCACGATGTAGAAATACTCTACATAATGTTACAAGTAAAATTCTATAAAAGTAAAAAAGTATTCAAATCAAAATATATTATACGAAGAACCAAAAGTAAGTGTTGGGCTTTTATGCCTTTATTTGATGGTACAGTGGAGATTGACAGGAAACGGGGGGAGAGTCCGGGAGTAACAGGGAGCAAAGGTCCACCGGGCTCAGGAATCGACTCGCTGTCAGACTGCATCAGAGCCTGTGGTACGCGCCTTAACCGATTGGCCACCAGCACCCCATGTGACAATAAAACTGATTCAGATTCTGAACTGGTACCAACTTATAATGAGCATTAGTGAGGACCAAATATATGAAGATAAGGTTGAAAATGTCCTCCTTTAATTACTTACCTGAAGAGATCAGATTAAGTCTCTAATAAATACATTTTTTATTGACTGGTTCTGCCGTGATTATTTTACTCTTACTCTACTCCTCATTTTATTGTCTTTTATTACTTAATTTAGTTGAGTTATTATTACATCTTATGCTGTCTTACTGCCTTTGTGTTATTGTACAGTGCATTGTGACGCATTGTTCCTTTATTTAGTTTTATGAAAGTGCTATATAAATAAAGATATTACCAGGGTTTTACCAGGGTGCATCATACCTGCAGATCTCTAGTGTCCTTCTTATTATTGTCCAGGTTAGGGAGCCGGTTAACAACGTTGTTGAGAATTCTGTGAAACAGAAGCCAAGTATTAATTACTTTGTTGTTTTTTTTTTACCTTTTTATTGGTCTGACCATTAAAAAGAACAAACAGGTCAAACAAGCAGTTTATGATTCATGGCACTGTGTAAAGTGTACTGTGCACTGCGTAAAAGAAAATGTATAAATAAAGTAACACAGACCCCAGCAGTAAGAAGAAGCCCGGAGGTGCCAGGTTAAGCTGGACAGACTCCCGCAGGAGGCTGAGAAGAGGAACAATGTTCTCCTGCAGTGCCTGAGTAGAGATGCTACGTACAGAAAGGCAAAGTGATCAGATACAGTTTGCACATTTAGAGCTATATTTAGCTGACTGTGGCTAGAAATAGGGAACTGAGTTGTAGATTTGTATGTACCTCTGGATATAGGCGTAGCTGAACTGTAACATGGGGATGTCTACCAGGGTGGACTTCTAATTGATGTCATGGACGCAAGAAGAAAAAGGTACAACATTAAGTGATATGAATCAGCTCATATTAAGAGAAGTAGAGTGAGTTATTAAAGAGTATAAGAGTTTGTGTCCATCTCTTTACCTGGTCTCCTTTGATCTGATGTGGTTTCTTCACCACTTCCTTGACTAAGTGTAGTATGTTGTCTGCAAGCAGGGTGTTCAGTGATTTGACCAGATCCACTATGGTCAGGCGAGATTCACTGGCCACTGGCAAAATCTAAGGAGAGAGAGAGAGAGAGAGACATACATGCAAACATTTAATCATGTAACCAACACATCGCATCACTTAATGCAAGGGTTCCCAAACTGTATCAGCTTGAAACCCAAAAGAGACATTTGGTGTCTCCCCGGTACCCAAACGTACAAAATATTATAAATACTTATGAATGTATTCCTTGTGAAGGAATTATGAATGTACTTAAGCACCATTTCAAAAATAGTGAAAAAAGTCGATCCACAAGCTCACAACGCGAGTAGAGTGCTTACCTTGATTTTGTGTCTCCTCTTATTTTTCCTGCTGCTCCACACTGCTCCCACTGAGGCCATCAGTTGAACCCCATACTGACCCGTAAGAGGGATTAGGAACTCCAGGATTCGCTGTCGTAATATCTACGAAACAAAATAATGGGTGTTAAATTAGCTCTTAAAGCAGACTGCTGTGATTTTTCTTCTGGAACGTTCTAATGCTTAAATGCATGCTTCATCATATGACGCTGTCGCGTGCTGAAAATAGCAGATCTACATGCTCACAACGCGTCATGGATGCAACACGTTGTGAGCCAAGAACTTATTGGCCAACAGTAAGGTAATAAGTGAATATCCTTTCACACACACACACACACACACACACACACACACACACACACACACACACACACACACACACACACACACACACGCACACACACACGCACACACACACCTTGGTGCTTCTGAAGTAGACAGAGGTAGAGGTATGCCTGATGTACTGGGTGGAGTCACAGCTCCTTTTTTGAGAGTCTTCCTTCCTGATCACACCCCATAACAGTGCCATGCTACTGAGCATGTGTGGCAGCTCCTCGATCACAGCGTTGCGTGCGTTACGTACATCTGCAGCATCACAGGTAACCAGGGACTGACGCAGCGAGAGAAGAAAATCATAAGAAAACATTTAAAGTTCACAGTTAAATCAATATTTTGTGTGTGTGTGTGTGTTGATGAAGAAAAATTATTATATAATTTTAAATGTTGTTTTGCTTGTAGCCTATTGTCCTGTGACACCCTTGTGCTGTTGTTACAACTTAGATATGTTTTGGAATACAAGGGGGTGTCTGAGAAGCAACGTGCACCTGGCACGGTAGAAGGAAATCAAGGAATTAGAGAGAGCTACTTTAGATTTTAGTGAGACTGTGAGAGGAGAGACCAGTCATTCTATCTTTGTATGTTTGCACAGCTTAATATGGTGTGTGTCTGATACAGCTCTGTATGTAAATACATCTTTCCATGTCATTTATTGTTTAAACTTGAATCAAGGTGTTAATCTCAATAATTTCAGAGTCTTAATTCTGCAAGAACTAATTAGACTGGATAGCCATAAGTTAATTAGTAAGGATTCCACATCTGTGTGTGTGTGTATGTGTCCTCACCTTCTTATTGTCCAGTAGACAGTGGTGTGTGATGGTAGTCAGGCCTTCTAGTAGGGTGAGAGGGTAATCAGGGGCAATGTTTTCTTTCCTGCCACCCAGACTGGTTAGAACACAGAAACATAAACATGAACATTAAAACACACAGCAGCTTCAACTTGATCTAGAGAGCAAGAAAAACAAACACCTGGATCAGCACAAGTGAAAAACAAGCAAAAGGCTAGATAAAGATACGTCAATTAGCTCATAGCTCTATTGTTAACTTCCAGTCCACCCCAAAACGTGGTATTCAGTTAACACACACTTGCACTCAAAGGACCACAATGTAAATAAGCTCTTGAGATTTTTTGTGTTTTATCCTTTTGACAGATCTGTACAAATAATATTTGTATTTGCATTTTTGACAATAAAAAACGTCAACGTCTAAAGGCATGATTTGTTGGGAGTGAGTGAGTGAGTGCATGTGTTGCATGCTATTGGTGTACCTCTGATTAGTTTTGCCTCCGTCGTGCTCATACAGCTTCACCTGCTCGTCTAAGTTCCGGCAGATCTGAGCGATGAGGGGAGCCACGATAATGCCCAGCGAGCGCCCCAGGTAGGGAAGAGTGGAGCACAGCAGTTCCACCCAGTGCGGGTGCATAGTGTAGCCGTACTGTGGCTGAAGTGCTCTGGCTGCTGCGGACACAAACATGCCCTGGGCTGTGATGGGATGGCTCTGGACATACTGGGCCGCCTTAATGGACTGCTGGAAGAGAACGGCGGTCTGCCACTCCCTGGCGAGGGGCGTGCTGGCTGTGGGGGACTTGCGGAGCTCTTCCTGGTGTCCGGTTGCCCCTGCTGTCCCCGTGGCAGGGACGGCCCCACCAGGCCACACATGGTACTCCAGCACTATGAGGGCCCGGAGGAGTTTGAGCAGCTCTATCTGTAAGGGGTACTGATCCTGTCCGCCTCCGGAACCCAGGTTCACCAGGCTCTCCTCTGACAGCCCCCCCTGGTCCTGCAGAAGCTCCACGCCCTTTGGGCCCCCCTTGTCTATCCCCCGCTGGCTGACATACATGGATGCAGAGAGGGTTAGCAGCGCAAACTGCTGCACTTGACAGCCGGAGAGAAGCTTTCGGATGGGCTCCAGACTGGAACCATCACCTTCCTGCACCCTCGCCACAGAGCGCAGTTGGTCCACGAGCCGGGTCAGCACCTCCACACTCTTCACCTGCACGTCCCTGTTCCCCTGCAGGTCATGTGGACCCAGGCTCAGGTAGGAAGGGTAGTGTGACCGCAGGATCCGCAGGCACAGGCACACCAGCAAATCAATGAGCAGGGAAGGGGACACGGAGGGCGTGGAGGAGGGCGAGAGCAGGTGGCCGTAGAAGCCCATACCATCCTGGGCCTGTTGGTGGCGCTGCAAGAGGTTGGAGACCAGGTTGAGATGGGCGGCAGAGCTGGTGTCCAGAGAGGTGAAGGACAAGGCGTCCACTAGATGGCGCTGGGCGCTGCTCTTCAGCAGACTGTCGAGCAGGGCCAGGCCTTGTAGCAGATGACGCCAGCCACCAACCGCAGGGTACAGCAGCACATGGCGGAACAGAGAGTCAATGGCCTCCCTCTTCTCCCGCTCCTGTTTCAACAGGCGAGACCTGGCCATGGACTCGAGCTCAAGGTCCTCTTCATCCTCACTCGTCATCGAATCGGACGCCTGCGTGTGCTCAGACTCCACCCTCTGCAGGCCGTTGACCACGCCTCCTTCCTCAGTGCTGCTGTGATAAGGGACAGAACCCGAGCTGGAGTTCTCCGTGGACACCTGGGCACCGCTGGTGTCCGCTGACTCGGTGTGTTCGCTCTCTCCCTCCTCATCCTCCTCCTCCTCCTTTTCTTCTTCCAGCGCGTCCCCCTCTTCCGTCTCTTCACTATCGCTTCTGGATGCCACCATAGTGTCCAGTGCTCGGGGGATTTCCGGGCTGCTCTCTAAATGTGTCCACAGGGACTCCCGGTCCACAACACTCATGTAAGTCACAGTGCAGTCCTCTGTTGCGGTGACATCCACAGATGCCCCAGCACCTTTAGTGGAGCTTCGACCTCTGTTACTCAGAATCTTCAGATTACCTTTAGTGGAAAGAAAATATATGTATAACAAGACTTATAGGCTAAGAGATAAGACAATACATGCTTATTAACATACATTTCACACACACACACGCACACACACACACACACACACACACACACACACACACACACACACACACACACACACACACACACACACGCACGCACACGTACCAGCAGTGAGGTTCTGTTTGATGCTCTGAATGGAGCAGCGCTGGGTGGAAGGATGAAGCAGTAGTAATAAGATGGGCTCCAGGATCCGAGCCACGTCATTGAGGGACAGAGCCCTGATCAGCCAGCACTGAGCTGCAGCACTCATCGAGGTGTCTGAGCCATTCAGACTATCCACCACAACGCAAAGGCACCTAAAACCCATGTTCACACAGACAGCAGATTGAGATACCAAACAATCTTCAAGAAACGTATTATAGTCTGTGCACACATTTGTACACTTTCAGAGTTAAATTTACCAGTAAGACTCCCTAATCGGGAGATAAGCGACCGTAGGTCACATGTATACAGAAGAGGGCTGTAACGAGCTGTTGGTGTGTGTGTGTGTGTGGTGTGGGAGAGAGAGTGTGTTTATAGGGGAAAGGAGGGATTGTTTGTGGGGGGCAAGCCCCCGAGTTACGGCATTTTATGTGAGCTGCAGTGGCAGGGGGTCCTCCACTGGGGGCGCCACCACTTGTGCATCCGTTCTGGAGCACCAGGAGTGGGTGGTCCCCGGGAATGCCCCGTGAGCAGCCCCGTTGGGGTGGTCATTTGGTAATTTGTCCACATGTGCTCATTTTTTACACTTGGGGGTCCCCGAGGCAGCTGGGGGTCCCTGGAGCTCCGGGGGTCCTTGGAGGGTGTAGTTTGGCAGGTAAGGAGTGTGTGTGCAAAATGTGGCATGGATCGGGGCAATGGGTGCGGAGATATGAGCAGGGCAAAAGTGTGACGTGTGTGACGGACGGACACCTGGAGCAGCTTTCTGTAGTAAGTGCGACCTACGGTCGCAACTATGGACAGCTGCACATTTTATTGTGTAGCTGGAGGAAATGAAACAGGCAAAGGAATGTCTCTCTGCATCTCTCACTTCCCTCTCGTATTTGAACTGTATGCAGTACTGACCGGTCAAAGGAGCGGTTGTGGGACATGGTCCTGTTGGTCTGAATCTCCCGGGTTAGATGCCACAGAATTGAGAAGCGGTGGAGCGCCTCCAGCCTCACAGCCTGGAGCAGACAAACAAAGCATAACAGAGCGTCACCCGTCCATCCCCCAGGCTTGTTTGCTCATCGCATCACATGAGGTACTGTAGTTGCATTTGCTTGTTTAATACTGCTCACATAGTGAAATATTCAAAAGCAGGTGAGAACCATTCTCTGTTAGGTTGTGTGTGTGTGTGTGTGTGTGTGTGTGTGTGTGTGTGTGTGTGTGTGTGTGTGTGTGTGTGTGTGTGTGTGTGTGTGTGTGTGTGTGTGTGTGTGTGTGTGTGTGTGTGTGTGTATTCACCTTGTCCTTGTGCAGTAAGGCCTGACAGATGATGTCTTCACAGATGGTTGCTGAGGGAGCCAAACAGTGAAGTCTGTAGAAGAGTTCCACACAGGAGATGTGCTGTTCCCTCCTCTCTGTGTCCAACTGGTTCCACAGCACCTGGGACATCCGCTGGATCATGAAACACACACACACACACACACACACACACACACACACACACACACACACACACACACACACACACACACACACACACACACACACACACACACACACACACACACACACACACACACACACACACACAAATATATTTGAGATTGAAGATTTAAAATGGTTCAAATCTCGTTGCAAATCTTTGGTCTGAACTAGCCATAAGATTACAATATTCAAGTTTAAAATAATAAAGTGGATAGAAAAAAGAATATAATACATACAAATAATAAAATAAGATAAAGACAGCATAATAAAATGACCACATTGTGTCTCTAACCAGTGCGACAGCAGTATTCTGACCTGGTAGAAGTCTGTTCCCTCCTCTATGGCGCTAAGCATTGCAGGGTAGATGGGTGGCACAGTGACCATCTGCAGTCTACCACTCAGGGGATTGGAGTCGGACATCTGGTAGCGCCTGTGTTTGTCCTCGATCACCAGGGCCAGGGACTGGGAGTGGTTGATGAGTTCCAACAGGGAGGCCACCGCCGTGTGCTGGATGACATAGTCCCGGGACAGGCAGCACAGAGTCATCAAGGACCTCAGCCACACTGGCAAGCTGCCCACATCACTACCTGTAGGAAATAAAACAAAACACCTTGTGTCATTTAACCCATTAGGACCGGGAACGCATCTGTGATTTTTTTTTTATTTCTTTGGGCAATTTTACATTTTTTAACTCAAATCTTTGAGGGTCCCTGGAACAAAACATTTTGAGATGGGGATCCGCGGCCAAATACATCTAAAATGCTTTACATCTAAAATGCTTTCTAAATCCTAACAGTATGTTGCTCCAACTTTTCCATGTCAAGGACCCCCAAAATTATATGTATTTGGCCGGTGTCTCGTAATACGTTGTCCCAGGGACAGCCCAGAAGCACAGATCAGAGTTAAAAATGTTCGCTTTAAAACATAATATATATTGTCTGCTAAATGACTGTAATGTAATGTAAATGTATATTCAAAGATTTGCACACATTTTCCAAGATTATTCAAAAGATAGCAGAACTACAAGCTCGAGCTTGTATATCTGCTATTTTTGAATAATTTTTGTTAAGAAAGTGCACAATGGGTAACATGAGCTTTGCGCACTGACCTGTGTTACCGAACATGTCTGTGAAGAGAGCCAAGCTCTCGCCTTCGCTCAGGTACACCGGGAAGGTGGTGCACTCTAGCAGCAGGTGGCTGGTGGCGCTGAAGGCCTGTCGACAGGCCTCGGAGATCTCCGCCCTGCCCCGGGGCATGTAACCCGCCCCCCAGTCCAGCGCCGCTGTGCGACAACGCTCCTTCTTCTTCTCTATGGCAACCTCTACGAGGTGGGTGGCATCAGATGCAGCGTGGGGCTTCTTCGCCTTGTTAGGGGTGAACAATCCGGCCAGTTTGTCTTTTATCTCTCTCCCCCCCAGAGCTGCGAACGAGGGCCTCCGTTCCAGGAGGTCGGCCTGCGGCTCTTGCTCATGAGCCCTGGTGTCCTCCACCTGAACCAGCAGGTATCTGAGATGCAGGGAAGAAAATGTGAAAACTTAACTTAACCCATTGAGACCTGAAGCCGATTCTACATGTCTCCTAAATCTCAACAGTTTTCTGAAAAACCTATGTTTCTATATCAGTGGTGCTCAATCTTTTTCATGTCAAGGACCCCCAAAATTAAATGTATTTGGCCGCCGACCCCCATCAAAATATTTTGTTCCAGGGACCCCCAGAAGCAAAGATTTGAGTTAAAAATGTTCGCTTTAAATATATATATGTTCACAGATTTGCACACATTTTCAAAAATAGCAGATCTACAAGCTCGTAGCGCGGCACTCGGTGCCGCGCTATGAGCTTGTAGATCTGCTATTTTTGAATAGCCCAAAGTGTAAAATAATGCTTTTTAGCTCAAATCAAAAAATGACACAGTTCCAGGTCTTAATGGGTTAACAGCCCATTTCATTTCAAGTTATTGATGTTGATTTCTTTTTCTTCATATTCTATTTATTATCAACAGTAACCTACTTGCTGATTGATTGATTGAATACTTTATTAACAGTTTGCAAAGACAAGCACAGGGAAGTACAGTTCAATACAAGGTCTGTTAAGAGGATTTTAAACCCAAGAAAGCACTATGGCTTGTTTCCATTGGGGTCCTTTGTATTCAATTCATCGAAACATTTAATGACAGACAAATATACGCTAATGTGCAAAAACATCATATAAACTGGTAGAAATCGAAGATAAAAATATGTACAGTAAACATCATATAAACGGGTAGAAATGGAAAATAAAAATATATACAGTACACAGTTCGGGGGGGGGGGGGGGGTAGGAACACAACATTTAATGGTTCTGTGTATACATGAATGTTAGTCTATAGATATAAGTTGAACTTGGTTTATTTGACTGTGCCTGAATGGTTCACCTCGTAGTAATGAAGGCCAGGATGTCCTGCAGACACTGGGCCATGGTGTCCACGCTGCCTCCCTTCCTCCACATCGCCTCGCCCTCCCTGGTGGTCCCCGTTCCCTCTGGCCCCGGTCCCACCCCGGGAAGGAGGTGCTGCGCGGACGGCGATGCGCTGATGCCCAGTCCGCTGTCTTCCGATCGCAGAGGTGGGAACTCGCCGTCCACAGGCTCTGCCTCTTGTCTCCCGTCGCCGTTCAGCTCTCCATTTTCATGTCCACCGTTTACCTGGCCGACATCAACGTCGTCTCTCTCTCCCGCCTTCTCCTCAGCCTGGATAGAACACAAAAAGGAACTAGAAAATGTGCTCCTCGGAGCACAGGTCTCCGCCAGTACTGTTCCTGATTAGTCCTGTCTTAAGTGTTACTTGATTAATCCTGTCTTAAGTGTTACTCCGCCATTTCTCAGCCATTCCGTGATTATTCCTGTCTTACCTCACTTTGAAAGAGAACAAAACTCTTTCAAAGTGACACATCTATTTATAGGCCGCTATACGTCATGCGTCTCACTAGCCAATCAGAGCACACTCTTTCAACGTATTGTCACGTGTCACGTGAGGCTTGACCGAGGGGGGGGGGCGGAAAGTGAAAACATAGTCTCCTGGCGGAGACAATAACTGATCTAACAAGCAGCTGTTACCAAGCCGTTTGTATAAGCCACTGTACCGGTTAGTCAGTCTGTGTGTACCGTATTTATGTAGATATCTTTAGATTTTTCTTTAACAGTAAAATTAGTAACATTTTAAACACTTAAGCCCCATTTGCCCCAATAGCCGTTCTACATGGTCGCGATGCGACCTGTTGTGAGCTTGTAAATCATTTTGACAAATCTTCTCTTTTGAGGGTCCCTAGCACAAACTCTTTTCAAATGGGGGTCCAAGGCCAAATACATCAATTGGGGGGGGGGGGGGGGGCTTGCCATAAAACATGTTTGAGAATCACTGCAACCAACCTGATCTTGTAAGTCTGTCTCCTCTTGAGCCTGGGCTTCCATGTCTTTGCCATGCGATCCTGCATCCACATCCATATAAGCCACGGGCATCTGGATCTTACTCAGCACTTTGAAGCATGCACGTAGTCCCTGTGTGAGCTCAGCCAGGTCCAGAGTGTCCATGTGGGTGCACAGGGCCCGTAGCATGCATCCCAGCATCTCAGGGAGGTACTGGGACTGGATGTCAGCATGGAGCTCCTGTTGATGAAAACACACAGATCAGTCACATGCAGTTACACACATGCAGAAATGTGGACGAGAACCAGGAATATGGGAGCTGAATACCCCCCCCCATGCTCAATCCGTGGATGTTTTTAAAAGGTTAAAAGCGTACCTGTATACAGGTATTGCTTTTTAATCTTTTTACCTATGTTTAAAGGGGCTACACCATGAATTTCATTTTTTTTTTAGGTTTTTAGTATTTTTTGGGCTCCCCAGTGTCTCTTGTACCCAAAAAAAAATATTTTTTTAACATTCAGTCATTCATGCTCATTTCATGGATTTCCTGAATGGGCGTGTCTGAACAGGCCATTTCAGAATGGCAGGGCAAGTGATGTCACTTGCCCTGATTTTGCATTGATGATGGCCAGACAGAATTGCTCAGTAGCTCCCCCCTGCCCAATAGGGCGTTTTGGTATTGCAGCTGAAAAAGCTTGGAATGACAGACAGTCAGATTGTGAGAAAAAGTATCTGGATGTTTTTTAGGCTTACAACCTGTTTAAAACGTATTAGGGGGCAATATTTATATATAATATATTTTTTTTAAATTCATGGTGTAGCCCCTTTAATTGTATTGTATTGTTTAGTTTTAATTATTGTATTTTTAAGTTTGTTAATAACATCTTATGTTGTATTACTATGCACTGTTCTACTGTATTGAATTTTTTAGCACTTAAACGTTTGTTTTTGAAAAGTGCTAATAAATGTATAATTATTTTTTATATTTTATTAATCAGAAAGTTAATAAAGTTTATTTTACTAATCAGAAAGTAGTTTATTGGCAGGTGAAATGGTCACACACTAGCACAATCAAGGAAATAGGAAATTCATAAAGCATAAGAAAAATACCAAACAGCAGGTTTGTAGTGTTTTGGTGTACAGGCATAGTGAAGTCGGACAAAGTATTGCACTCACTGTAGTGCATTTTCCAAATGTTTACATAAGGTTCACATAATGGTGCACTGAATATTGCATGTTTTGCATACCAGAGGTATAATATCCATCAGGAATATGATGAGTGTGGAGATCTCAGTGACAGTGGGAGCAGGGTGGCTGCGGTCCTGGTGAGGAGGCGTTGGTGGATCAGTCGAGCCACTGCGGAGCGAGGCCACAAGAAAACAAACAGCAGAAAAGGCATTGTCAGAGTTGACATGCAATGGTTTTGTGTAAAAAAAACCTAAATGTGTTCTGGTAACTGGCCACAGCGTCCCACCTGAGCGAGGTGCAGTAGCGTCGAGTCATGTAGTCCCACAGGTACTCGCTGTTCATGGAGCTCACCAGCATATTTACCGTCTTTATGATCTCCGACGCATTCTTATTCTCCTTTATCTTACTGCTCAAGACAACATAAGACAAATAGCATCCTTTACTGGGGGCATTCTCTCAAGTGCGATGTACAAGTATTCACAAAAAAATAATGCAAAGTATTCTTTCAACAAACCTCAAAAACGAAACTAAAATAATGTTATTAATGAATTTGAACATGAACATTTTCAGAAGTACAATCAGACACCGAAAATAGTCCCTGAGAAAAGATTTATGAACGAAATTCAAACATCCATGAATTATTAACCACTCAATTTTGTTCGGGCCAACAATGAAGTGAAGTGTAAAAATAAAGCCATTACTGGGTCTAGGTTTGAGCACAATATACTGTGTGGCCAAATCTATGAATAGACTATGGCATGTATTAATGGCAGTATGGTCCTTCAAGCATGTCCAATCCCCACACCCACCTAGCCAGATGGTTTCCGGTGAGCCCAGTACTACTGATGGTTTCCTCTCCCAGCATCTCTAGGCAGTAGCTGTAGAACGCTCGGACCACTTCCAGCAGCACACTGCCCAGGACCACGGGACCTAAAGGAGAAATATCACAGCTACCATCATTATCAACATGGCTGTGAACAGATCACAAAGCATCCGGAAACAAACATACCGTAAAGATGTATAAGTATATGTATATATGTATGTGTATGTGTATATATATATACACAAGGTGTATACACGCATACATACACACACACACACACACATATCACACTCCAACTCAAATGCAGGATAACTTGCTTTATTGCACAACCAGTTTCGCGTTGTGCAATAAAGCAAGTCATCCTGCATTTAAGTTAAAGTGTGCAGTCCCTTCTTTTGAAGGTAATTATTTTAATTATTTTGTACATTTTCTTGTATTGACTCGCACCTCCCACGTTGGGGTCTAGACATGCACGATATAGCCATAACACAGTCATAACACAGTCATTTCTATTTCATTGTATTATTATGATCATAAAACCAGATTAGTGCAATAAAAATAGCCATGCTGCAACACATGAGCTTGTAGATCTGCTATTTTTGGTGCGTGACACTGCACGCAATTAAGTATATCAAGCCCTTAACTGTCATTATTTCATTTCAAGCTTTTTTCCCACACTACGTTCACATAGGTACAATATAAAGGAACATGAATGAGTAACAGTGTAGTAGAGAACATATTTAACCTGAATATGCTCTACGTATGGTGTTTATCTCTTTACCTATCTCTGGCTTATCCAGCAGGCTGATAATAATGCGGAAGGGCCTGAGGTAACTGATCACATTCTCTGGGTCAGACTCCACATCCTTCATGTTCAAGATGTTGATCAAAGCCTGAGGACACACAGCGAGAGAGAGAGAGAGACAGTTTGTATAAGAACTCCCACAGGCACACAGGACAAACAGGTACAACACACACACATACACACACAAAGACCTTACATTTTTGTGTAAATTGCTACTAACAGGAAAAGAAATAATGCTTCAAAGATTAATTTTTTCCAGGTTAAAGAATTTGGGCGGGTGTCGTGTGTGAGTGCCTGTGTGTGTGTGAGTGCCTACATGTGCCTGTGTGTGTGTGTGCGTGTGCGTGTGCGTGTGCGTGTGCGTGTGCGTGTGCGTGTGCGTGTGCGCGCGTGCGTGCGTGCGTGCGTGCGTGTGTGAGTTACCTGCACAAGTAGATCTCTGGAGTAGTTGCTGAAATAGTAGGTCATGTGTTCCTCTGTGGTGTTGGACAGACTCGAGTGTGGAGCCACCATGTCCCCCTTTATATCTGTGCCTAAACAGAAAAAAATAACAAGTCAGACACGTTTCACGTTCTATTTGTGTTTTTTCATAAATGAATTCCCTATTTTATACATGGTCATGTTACAGTGTTGCTCAAAAGTAGCGAAAATTGGCGTTCTATTAGTTCACAACACATCGCATTGAGCTTGTATAGATCAGATTAGGTCAAAATAAAAAGTGCACTCCATAATACTGGCTGGGACTTCGGTGGCACTTGCTATGCATCCTATGTGTATAACGCATCATGAACATACTTATAAGGCATCATAATATGCTCATAACCCTGTATAATCAGATTTATAAGCGCTCATAAATACTCATAATGCTTTATAACCATAACCATAACACATTATAAGGCATTTTATAATGACTTATAAGTATCAAGTGTTATAATACTTCATAATTGCTGCTAAACTACCAAATTAATTATCATAATTATAATCCATTATAATCAATTGATAATGCTTTATTATCACTGTTATAATGTGTCATAATTATTATAGTGCATTATTATAATGCATTATACTACGATTATAAGTTATTATAAGTGCTCATTTCTTACTTTATGAACATTTGATGAGGCTTTATTATCACGTTTATAATGCCTTATTATCACTTATAAGGAATTATACTGTGATTATAAGTTATTATAAAATGGACATTATGATGATTTTATAAGGTGTTATTATTACATTTTTATCACCTTTAAATCACTGCACTAATGCATTATAATTACTGTTATAATGCATTACACTATGATCATAAGTTATTATAAGTGGCTATTTGTTACTTTATGATCATTTAATAATGCTGTATTGTAGTGTCTAAAACGCCTTATACTCACTGTCATAACGCATTTTAATAACTGTTATAATGCCTTATTATCACTTATAATGCATTATAACTGTGATTATAATGCATTATAGCAGGGCATTATCAATTGATTATAATGGATTATAATGATGATAATTAATTTCGGGTTGCATAGCAAGGGTTACAAAGTGGGGAGCAAATATGAAGTATTATAATAATTGACATTATAAGTCATTATAACATACTCTATAACGTGTTATGATTGCATTATACGTTGTTATGAATATTTATAACTTTAATCATCACGTGTTATAAGCATAATACAATGCATTTATACTTGAACTTATAAGTCTTAATAATAAGCTTTATAATGTGTTATGGTTATGGTTATAAAGCATTATGATTATTTATAAGCTCTTATAAATATGATTATAAAGGATTATGATCAGCATTACAATGCCTTATAAGTATGTGTATAATGCGTTATACACATGGGATGCATAGCAAGTGCTACCGGGACTTCTTTATCTATAGATATCTGCGATGCAATTAAATGACAACACAGCAATTAACAAGATCGCAATGATGACGTATCCAGACCGCTCATAATGTGTTGGCTCTGCGCCAGCTCTGTGCTCAATGTCTCGCGCGTTTTACCACTCATTATGTGTTGCCAACTTCAGAACATTCCACCACATTGTGTATGGGCATGAGCCCTACCTAGGAGCCAGGCGTAGAGCCGTCTGTTGAGGGACATGTCTCGGCGAAGCAGCGTGAGGGAAGCTGCAGAGACCACGGTGACCATGTCCTCATTGCTCATGGATATAATGGTCTCCTTTGGGTTCTCGGACTACAACAGGATTCCAGAATTACACAGAGAGTAGAGTAAGAATCTGAAGAACATTGGATCGTCAGTGACTGAGTAACGTGTGTGTGTGTGTGTGTGTGTGTGTGTGTGTGTGTGTGTGTGTGTGTGTGTGTGTGTGTGTGTGTGTGTGTGTGTGTGTGTGTGTGTGTGTGTGTGTGTGTGTGTGTGTGTGTGTGTGTGTGTGCGTGTGCGTGTGCGTGCGTGTGCGTGTGTTACCTGACAAGTAGCAATGGGGAAGAAGTACAGAAGGATCTCCAATGTGTTCCTTTGGACTAAGACATTAGTGTCCTGCAGACACAGACAGACCGATTTCACCTGGGGACAGATGGAGACGAACTGAGGTGAGAGACCTGGCTGAGGAGGACACACTCTGAGATAACGGCTTCACACTCATCACACAAGTCCCTTTTAACCCTTTAAGCATCATTTGTGTCATTTTAAGATTTCTTTGGCTATTCAAAAATAGCAGATATACAAGCTCATAGCGCGCTTGTAGATCTGCTAGAATAGTGAAAATTTGTGCAAATCTTGGAATAAAATATATTTTAAAGCAAACATTTGTAAAATATTTAGTTCCAGGGACCCCCAGAAGCAAAGATTTGAGTAACAAATGTCCGCTTAAAAAATGAATTTAAAATATTTGCACACATTTTCATGATTTTTCAAAAATAGCAGATCAACAAGCTCAAGCTGTGAGCTTGTATATCTGCTATTTTTTGATTAGCCAAAGAAATCTAAAATGACAAGAGATGCGCCGCCGGATTGAATGGGTTAAAAAAGTTTACTCTTCCTGTGAGTTCTTTTGGAGCTCACACGCAGAGAGACAACACACACACACACAGCCATACAGAGACAGATACTCACCGCCAGTTGGTGGTCATAACCCAGCATCTGTGTTTTCTGGTGCGCGGGCGCCATACGGTCAAAGTGTTTGACGATGAAGTGAGAGGCGGGCAGCCGGACGAGGGGGCTGACCAGCATGCTGCCCCACAGGGCACCATAGAACACCTGCTGGCCCATCAGCACAGACAGCTTCAGCAACAAGGCATCCGTCCTGAGTGGGGAGGATAGCGGACGAGAGGGTTAGAAACCAGGTATAATCCAAATAATGAATCCACCTGGCTGTCTGGTAGAATGTCAACTGTTTAAAGTTCTCTGTTGGATGGCAGATGAAGGGTTAAGATTGTACGTGTGTGTGTGTTTATTTTACCTTTATTTATACAGGTGAAAGTCCCATTAAGATACATGATCTCTTTTACGAGGGATAGCAGCAGTACAAAATGTTACAACAAACAACATATGGCAGAACATAAAAGCATATTAGAAAGCATACAATAAAACCATTAGCTAGGGAAGCAGGTCAAATCATAAAATAAAACCATTAGCTAGGGAAGCAGGTCAAATCAGACAGTAAACAGAGAGAGAGAGAGAGAGAGAGAGCGAGAGCGAGAGCGAGAGCGAGAGCGAGAGAGAGAGAGAGAGATGTACCTGTCATAGACCTCCAGGCCCTCCTCCAGTCCAGGCAGTAGTCCCGTTATGAAAGCCTGGAGACTGGGCAGTAAGGCCTTCTGAATGGGGAGGTAGTAACGCTCGTACAACGTCAATAATACAGGCTTCACGGCCATTGCTGCATGGCCCAACAATGGGAACAATCCTGAGCTAAAGAAGGAAATGAAACACACACAACATATTGTGATAATCAGTCCTACAGAGGCACTGGTGGACAGACTCATAACTAACCATACAGTAAAATCCTCAGTGTTCATTTACCTCCGAGACATGTAAACATGGACCCATATAGATCCATATTTACACTCCAGAGTAACATGACTGCACAGACAGTCTCAGGTCTGTTCCCTCTTCACTCACCTGTAAATGAACAGATCCTTGGCCAGCCATTTTGTCCCGATGATTTTGAAAATTATTTCATAGGTTTCCAAGGCCTTGAGGTGCACCCCGCTGGGCAGGGCTGGGTGCAGGCACTGGGCCAAACGCTTCCCTATGATTAGCCTCTTGGGTAGGAGGGAGTAGCGAAGGTTACTCTGCAGTGCCTGATATGCAGAGGGAGAGGAATGGGGAGAGAGAGGACAGAAGGAGGAGAGAGAGGGAGAGAGGGAGAAGGAGAGACAGAGACAGAGAGGGAGAGGTTCAGAATGAGACAGAAAGAAATAGTAACGTTACAGTGCCAGTCTGCCAGACAAATCTCCATTGGAATAAGAAAACAAACAAAAACACACAGCAGACTAAAATGCTTTATGATTGACTTATAACTACTCAGAAAGATGAAAATTGCTCATTACCTAGATCAGAATCTCAAAAAGTAAACTAGAGCACACAGTTGTCTGATGCTTATTTATCAGGTACAACAACCAATGTTTCAATGACTCTTCATCAGAGTCAAGAACAGTTGTTCATTATCTCTTCCTCACATTCTTCATGTGGGTATTGTAAGCTGTCATTCTTACAAATCCACACATAGTGACACTCCAAAACAAACTCTGTGAACATATAGTTAAACGTATAGTCCAAAGTCCATTCTGACCACTACACTGCTGTTGAGGGAGAGAATACAGCAGTGGCATATGAAATAACAACTAACCCATGATTTTAGAGAACTTGAGCTAATACGTCAACATATAACTTTGATGTTGAAATACTGTATGTCTATCCACAGTCCACACCTTGAATTGAATGATAAAAGTACAAATTTGGGTCAATAATTACACACTCAGCATTAAATTTGCACAGGATTTTACAGTGTTGTGACTCGTGACCATAAATACCCAACTTCAGTCAAAACTCTGCAATACCGATTGTTCAACATAATATGAGACAATTCATACGCACAAATAGCATTTTTTTTCAAACAGATTTCTTTTAATCACAAATCACAATTGTACCAAAAGGGAATGTCAACACCAAAGAGAACTTGATAAACTTTAATCATGAAACAATTACGTTTTGGTTGACAAAGCCTTCATTGGGTTACAAACTATAAAAAAGATTGAGTGTTGCTTTTGGTACTCTGTGCTGTTCAAGCTCCTTGGTTGAGCTGCAACAGTCTTTCTTTCTTTCTTTCTTTCTCACAATTGTAAATATGCATTGAAATGATTGCATCTGAGCAATCTCATTCAAGTTTAATCCATCTGACGAATGTCACGAGGACCTGAAGGGTATGAACTATACCTTGTTGAGCTTGCCCAGGGAGGAGATGAGATCGGCCCACTCAGTGGAGGACTCAAAGTTTCGCAAAGCCTTTTCGATGACTGCCCCGTAACTACGGTAACGATAGTCATTCTGCAGCTCTAGCTCCTCAGGATCCATGATGCATCAGTCTCGTCCCAGCATGCTCAGAATAATACGTCTGGGGAGGAGCAGGTGAAGCAAAGATCTTGGTTGAGAATGGGACAAAAGTGAGGAGGGGGTTTATCAAAGTATCATCAGGTATCAATTCCCCTCCGCTGTCTACGTCCTGTCCTGTTGCGTCTGAGGGCTGTTTGTGGAAAACAAAATTAGCCAATTTGTACTGTTCACTGACACAAACCCAGGGCCAATGGGGACAAAGTTCTCATTCATGGCCGGGTCAGCCGGGTCTTGTCTGGCTGACCGGTCTCTCATTCGGAGGAAGGAGGAGTCCTTCAAACACACACAAATAGTAGAGCACACTGCATGCACTGCCATAAGGAAAAAACAAGCTGTGACTGAGCTAGGATAACACAAACAAGGATATTGCATCCTGCATCCACACAGTGAGATGCCTTGGGGTTAATGTAAGAACTAAAATGGGTCAGACTTTAGACTTTTTGTCCCACAGGGGGATATTCCTTTCCATGGCACAGCACAGGTATGTGTCACTAGGGCTGCAACTATCCATTATTTTCTAATGTAATTATTCTATCGATTCCCTTTTCAATTAATCAAATAATCAAAAAGGCTTAAAAAAAGATAAATTATTTATAATCAACTAAATCGATTAGCCTGGTGATTAACCACTTAAGCCCTATGTTATTCTTTGTCGTTCAACAGTGATGTACAGAAATAGCAATAATAGCTGATCTGATGCATTGTGAACTTGTTTATTTTCTGTTTTAGATATTTTTTGGATAAATCAAATTCAAAATGTTTTAAAAAATAATAATAAAATTGATTATTTTTCATAATCGATTAGTTTGATTAACTGTTGCACCCGTTTTTCTGTCGTACAATAAAACATACGACAGCAAACATGGGCACACAGTAACAGCAATACAAAACGGTAATTACAACAGAAAATGTCAGACAGCGGCTGTTTAAGGCCAACTATGACTGCAGGTATCAGGCTTTTCCCAAAATAAAGCTCTTTTGCACCTCAATGTTCTGTACCATCGCCCGTAGTGGGCATTAGGCTAAGGTGGTGATTAATGTTGATTAATGTGCATGAGTAATGTTTCACTAGGCTAAAAATGCCTAATCGAGATATTAAAGCCACATAATCACTATGCATCTTTGAGTAGAGAATTGGAGATACAAAATCCTCCACATTTTAGTTTTAATGCACGAGGCAAAGGCTGTGATCTGTGTATTTCTGTGGATGAACAGAGAGACGGGGGTGAGATGAAATACAGGATTAGAGCCATACAGACATCTGGACTCCCTGGAGCTGAGCTGAGAGAGGCTTTGTCATCAACCCTTTAAACACGTGCTAAGAGAAGGGCTCCGCCTGATCAAGTTGCTGCCCCAGGAGAGTGAAGGAGGATAGATACAGCAAATGGCATATAAAGAGAGAGAGAGAAGGAGAGAGAGAGAGAGAGAGAGAGAGAGAGAGAGAGAGAGAGAGAGAGAGAGAGAGAGAGAGAGAGAGAGAGAGAGAGAGAGAGAGAGAGAGAGAGAAATTAAAAGAGAGAGAAGGGGAAGCTTAGTATAGCTTAATTTAGCAATATTGCAATCAAACTACTCTGACCATCAGGCATGATTGATGATGTACAGTTAACTGATGCTGATGATAGAGCATACCGAGCCTGGAAATGTTACCTAGTAAGGATTGTGATGAGTGATGATGCATTAAGCAAAAAAACGATGAGATTATCAATGCAAATCAAACTGTGGTCTAGATAAACAAATTATGTAGAACAAGAAGAAAGACAAACACTTTCACTTCCAGCTAATGTCAACATGAGTGATAATGCTGTGTGTGTGTGTGTGTGTGTGTGTGTGTGTGTGTGTGTGTGTGTGTGTGTGTGTGTGTGTGTGTGTGTGTGTGTGTGTGTGTGTGTGTGTGTGTGTGTGTGTGTGTGTGTGTGTGTGTGTGTGTGTGTGTGCTTGTGCGTGTGCGTGTGCGTGTGTGTGAGAGAGAGAGAGAGAGAAATTATATTAGAAATTAAAAGAAAAAACTACATTAAGTGTCTACATTAAGTAACTAACTAAATATATTCCCTCATTTGGTGTTTTGATGATGTGGTGGGGAGCAATGTCTAACAATATGTCAGTCCAAAATATCCCATACGTGTTCAATTGGGTTTGGTTCTGGTGATTGCGAAGACAAAATTATGACTTTGTATTGATTTGCAGTGACCCTTCCCTCTAATGGATCAAGTGGGCCCAAATTATGCCAGGAAAAAGCCCCCCACAACATAAGAGACAAGCATTCAGAATCAGGCCTGTACCGTTGTCTTGGTGCGCCAAACATGCACCTGCCAACTAGTGAATATTGTAATGGATGACTCATCTGACCATTTCCCTTTTCTTTTTACTTCTGTAGAACAGTGCCAGACATGTTTTTTGCTCTACTGAACTCTCAAATGTGAAGCTCCTGCCATCAGTCACACCTCAATACCACTTCTCTTGCCATCTTGATCCACAATCGAGGTCAAACTGTTCCTGATCAGAATTCTTTACATGCCACATACTGTACAGTAAGTAACATAATAGGATGATCATTTCTTAATTGTATATCATCAGTACACCTGTTGTAAGCATCTGTATTAATTGTGTTTCTACACTTATTTATTCAGGGTTTCTCTATAATAATTTGTCAACCGTCTGTGATATACAGTGATATTAACCTACATCACTGGCTGAAGACTGCCAAATCATGACACTGCCTTGGCTTTGGCCTCCAGCAGCCTACTGACAATGTAATTACTATATGGCTGCATTATGTGCCAGTAGCTCACTTACAGGAGAACATCGATGACGACCTCAGTTTATGGCAGTATTTATCGACCACAGCAAGTGCAGTACATGGCTAAACGCACATATAACACATTGTAATAATAACATACTTAGTGGACAGTAATCGCAGTATTCCGACAGCTCACCATTCAAAGGGTATATAAGTAATTTCTCTCTCTCCAGATAATGAAGCAATCCACGCACCATAAATCACAACTCCTGTGGCCAAAGTGTATAATGATGGCGTGGTCAACAACAACACTTTAAAGCCATAGATGATGCATCAACATCATGACTCACCAACTGCACAAACAAGCCCGCGATTTGGTTGAGCTCTTCTTCAGTCAAATAATCCCATTCAAATGACCGATGGCTGGCCAATCGCTCATCATTTATTATGTATAAATTTAGACAAAAACAGTTGTTATATCGTTATATTCGTCAGGTGAAGATCAGCTGTACATCCTCACAGTATCCGAGACAATCATAATAACGCAACGGGGTGGGAACATAGAGGGTGGGAGCCTCCGACTCAGCTGATTCAGTACCAGTGTTGCCATATTATGTGAGAGAAATAAGGAAACCAGGTCAAGGAAAAAAAGCCGAAAAGAAGCGACTAAATAGGACGCAGCACTTTAAACCTATTATGCGTCGGCTATTTGAAAATAGCCGGTCAAAAACTTTTGCAATAAAATGTGAAATATTTGAAATATTATTTTTTTTGAAACATTCTAACAACACAAATGCTCCCGTGCTGGGCACAAAAACGTTTTTATGAAAATATTTGAGAACCACTGGTTTAAATAATAATATATATTTTTAAGCACGCCTAAATAAGCAAGTACACTTTAGAAACAAGCCCCCCCCCTCCAAAAAAAAAACGCGACAAAAGAAGAAGCCCAAAGTCGCTTATAATAAGCGAAAATGGCAACACTGTACTGAATACGAAGAGCTCACTTCCTGATATAAAGGGGGTGGTGTGTCTCTCCATGTTAACACTAATAATGTGTCTGCAAAGCAAAGCCTTCCTCCACAAAGTCAACAAAGCTCGCAGCTCACCCTACCTGTTTACAAGAAAATGACATGCTCATTCGAAGCTCCAAGCAACAAAATTAAACCTGTCTCTCCACAAACGCCTCTATTTTTAGGTGTCATTTTTCTTCTAAACCCACTTGCTTTGGTTCAGTCCAGGATGTGCAATGTTTACAAACCTCTCACTGAGCTGTCAGATATTTGGGGGCAGACTTCTGCTGCAACTGCTTTGTGCTTATAAAGCAGTGATGGAAGAAGTACTCGCATGTTTTACTTAAGTAAAAGTATCAATGTAGATACTGTTACAAGTGAAAGTCCTGTATTAAAAAATGTACTTGAGTAAGTGCAAAAGTATTGTCATCAAAATGTACTTAAAGTACCAAAAGTAGAAACCACTCATGATGCAGAATGTCCCATTTCACAAGTTTTCAAATGTATAAAATAATAAAACAATCTTTCTACAAGCTCACAATGCATCTCATCGCGAGCTTGTAGATCGGCTATTTTCAAATGGCCAAGATGTATACAGAGCTTGAGTTGTGAATGTATGTTTTGTAATTATAACAAATATCTATGAAGTAAGTAACTAGTAACTAAAGTTGTCAAATAATTGTAGTGGAGTTGGAGTAAAAGTATAATATTTGCCTCTGAGATGTAGTTGAGTAGAAGTAAAAGTACTGAAAATTGGAAATACTCCAGTAAAGTAAAAGTACCTGAAAATTGTATTTAAGTACAGTACTTGAGTAAATGTAGTTTATAGTTACTTTACACCACTGTTATAAAGACACTCACACTATGTAAAGTGGGGATTCAAAACCATTTCAAGTATGAGATAGCCTCTTATGGTCATGGTGTGAGAAGTACATGCTAAAATAATTGCTTGTCTAGTGTAGCCTATGTCTTACATGTAGCCTATGCTTTGAAAGACCTAAGTAGCATATGCTACTAAAAAAACAAACAAAAAAACATAATCATACATTTGACTTTTTCTACATTTAG
The DNA here is from genome assembly GCF_963454915.1 of Gymnoscopelus microlampas. NCBI lineage: Eukaryota > Metazoa > Chordata > Actinopteri > Myctophiformes > Myctophidae > Gymnoscopelus > Gymnoscopelus microlampas. The sequence continues at coordinate 29,600,306 of NC_139954.1, forward strand.
ACACACCCATACATACAAAATATTGAATCACTTTGGCAGGTTTCAGCACCCAGTGCACACGTCTTAGTTTTATTGATAAATACAAAAGTCAGTACATATTTTTGTACATATTGTACTTTTCTTTTCTTTCATACCAGTAACCTGTACGCTGATTGTATGATGTTCTGTATAGTAGTGTGTATATCTGTCTGTCTCTTTTGTCATCATGATTTGTGTGCGTGGGGATCTCATTTTAAACAAGCTTAGTGCTTTATGAGCCTTCCAGTTTAGTAGACCTTGTATTGTGAATTTGTACTTCCATGTACTGTTGTTCTCATGTCTTACTAAATAAAGTACATCAATCAATCAATCAATCAGTGTCCAGCTTTGGATAAACAGACATTTACCACAAGGGATGTCAAGCATTTCAAAATAGAAATACAGCGTAGACTAGAGAATACAGCTTTTCCTTATAACAGAGATATGGTGAATGGGGCTTGGTAGCCTACACATGACAGTGTATTGACAATACTGATAAGCAAATGCTGATGAACTAGAAAACCATGTCGTCCCTCTCATCAGCCACCACAGTATGGTTTAGCTTGACTGGCTGTTAGTGGACACTTAAGGTCATAGGCCTACATACATTTTTGGTTTGCTGATGTAGGACATTTGGAGTGAATGTAACATAATATTACTTCCTTAAAATAATGTCCCATGTCATTGTTTTTTTTTTAATCCTTTTTAATACATTTCATATATTCTATATTTGGTTCAGTTTATTCTGTTATTTGAAAAAAAAATTAGGTGACAAAAGAACAAGCTCAGCTATGCTAATATCTCACTTTAATAACCAGCAAGAAGTGTCCTTTGGCTGAGTGATAGTAGATATGTTTGGTTTCCCCATACCTACCTGCTTCACTTGCACATGCACACTAAATTGAAAATTACAAATTGACACCTCTAGATGGAGCCTTTTTACCTTATGCTACAGTACAAGTACATGGTCCACTTCAGATAATGGCAGGTGAAATTAGTTAATTTTCAATTACTTTACAAAACATTACTACATTACTAAGGGAGAGATGGTGGAAACCAAAGTGATGTCATAAAACAAATAATCAAATTAAAAAATTAAAGGTAGGGTAAGTGATTTTCATTGGTTAAAATAAGTGTTAAATAGCTCTATATTCTGATAGTACTCGTTGCTATAGAGTGTTTGTTCAGTAAAAGGAGTGTCCTTGTCTCTCCAGCTCTTTATAAAACAGAAAATGCATTTTCGTTTCAGTTTCAGTTTCATTTCCAATTTTATCCAATCAGGATAGAGAACTCAATCAGGATATCTGATTGGCTGAGATTTTAACACCTACTGGAAAATGTATTTTCTGTTTATTAAAGAGCTGGAGACACGGGGAGACTCCTGTTACTGAACAAACACTCTATAGCAATGATTCTATCAGAATATAGTGCTTTAACCTTTTAACAAAATACTTTTTGTTTTAACCCAAAAATATCACTTACCCTACCTTTAATTAATGACTGAAATTGTAACAGTAATGTATAGCATGAAAGGACAATTATCAAAATACATGCATTTTATGAGATGTTCACAAAGTACATGTTGAAGAAGCTTCAAGTTTGCATCCTTTGGAAATAAAACTAAATGTTTTTCACAGAATATCTGAACCCTTAAAACAGACTCACCTTGGTCTCTAATTTGAGAATGAATCCCTTTACCAGAAAGCCATTTAGAGCAACCATCAAATCTGACAGGTTAGCCTCATCCAAGGGCTGAGAAATAAAATAAATTATTATTTTATTTCTCAGCCCTTGGCCTTGGATGAGGCTAACCTGTCAGATTTGAAGGTTGCTCTAAATGGCTTTGACAGGTTTGTTTGAAATTGCAGATCATAGATTAGCCTACATGCTCGTGGTAACCTAAACCTACAAAAGCTAAAACTAAAAACTGTTATGGCGTTAACTTCATTAATAGATCATACAGTAAGCTCTGTAAGAGAAAGCTATTTATTAAGAATATAATATTTTATCATTCTAAGTCACTGGGGTAGAGCATTAACTATTGTATTGTCAACTGTGGTTTTCAGAGGAGGCCACACATGCAAGTATAACTTGACTGTAATTGAGGTCTTACTGATGAGGTTAATGGTGGTGGAAGAGAGTTAGCCTAGGATGGCCAGACTAATATCACTGCTTTTCGCCCAAAGCATCTGTTTAGGTCTTATGTTTGATGCTGTTTTACATGGGGATTCATCACAATACTGGACCATGTTGATTCTTTTATTAAAGCCTGGAAGTAAACAAGATGTAATTGTGTGTCAAAAGCAGGGCACAAGAAGCTGTTTGACAATATCCTACATAGCTCAAATCCATCCACTGATCCATCTATTTTTATGTGCCAAGCCGCCTACTTGTTTGTCACGACACTTGGATCCCACAAACTCATAGCGAAATGATTTACTCAGAGAGTGTAAGAATTCAACATAGGCACTAAAATCCCATAGGGATGTCAGGTACCTGAGCTTGAATGTGATGCATTCTCAGATCTGATCATTATGATTTCAGGAAATGTAGGAAATGTTAATATTGTATTAGATGCCCAGTGTCTGTCTTTGACTGTGGCATGTTGGCTCTGAAGAATAAATAACCCAAACCCCTTTAACCCATTAAGACCTGAGGCAGATTCTACAAATGCCTTCTAAATCAGTAGTTCTCACACTTTCAAGATTTTTCAAAAATGATCAAAAATAGCAGATGCACAAAGTGACACGCTGTGAGCTTGTATATCTGCTATTTCTGAATAGCCAACGCAAAAATCTAAAATGACACAGATGCTTTCACGGTTTTAATGAGTTAATAACAAAATCAGGTCGTGTGTCATGTAATGAAATTAAGCAGCTTGTTGCACAACTACAGTACTATGAAAGTTGCAATTGATAAAATACTATAGAAAATATGCTTTTAACTATAGAAAATATGCTTTGGAATAGAGATATATTACGCTCATTTTAGATATTACTATTTTTTTTATCTTGCTTCACCCAAACAACATCTCAACACAAGACTATGGCCAGTGTGTGCAAGATATGCATAAACTATCACTGAGAATGGTCTCGCATACCTACTTCCCTGGGCTCTTCTTTTAATTACTTCCTTCATGTCCATGATGTTTTGAATTTGATTCTGGTTTTTACATTTCAGGTGCACACTGTCCTTCCATTTTCACATTCTGCATTTAGAAATAAAAGAATCACCACCACCCCAATCTACATAACTGAATTTTTGCCTTCTGACAGAAATGCATAACCTGAAATGTACCAACTCAGTTGTCGTTTTCCTCCTGAAGCCGATTCTAAAAATCCTGACCTAAGTTTTCAGAAAAACTACAAATATTCATTCAAAAATCACAACAAATGTATGTTGCTATATACTGTACATAGCAACAAGAACCCCAAAAGGGTTCCCCTCCTGAAAGGTATAGTTACAAATAGGGGTTCCCGCCCAAAAATGGGTTAACTACAAAAAAGTGTGGCAAATTCTATGTCACTCCCAAAGAAATATAACTGCAGTACTGCACAACCAAAATGAAATAACGAGGCAGTAGATCTCAATAGAATCTAGGGCAAGCTGGTGCTCGGGTGCCGTAGTGGTAAAGTCCCTGCCCACCCCCACAGAGGTTGTGGGTTCGAAATCGAATCCACCGTGGTGCATCTGCTTTGTCGGGCGTCTTTACACAATTGGCCCGTGGCGTGTTCGGGGGGGGGAAGCCATGTGGGGAGGGTGATTGGTCGTTGCACATACTCCTACGGGCTGGGGGCGGCACCTGTCAGCGGAGAGTGTTGGGTGGGAGAAGTGGTACGAAGGCCCTATGTCCTCCCGGTGGGGACTCCTCACTGGCAGGTGAGGCAGTGGGATACAACAGCAGTGAGAACTCAGAAATGTGTGTGGAGAGGAATGAATCGGCATAACGACTAAATTGGGGAGAAAAAAGGGGGGTAAAAAATAATTGTCTACAAAAACAAAAGAAGAATATAATGCTGGCTGACACATGAGAAAAAGAAAAACAACAATCAGCTGAAATGAACTTACAGACACCTGTGCCAGCTCCTGTTCTACCTGGTCCAGCTTCTCCTGTTTGCTGGCAGCAGAGAACAGGGCTGTGGCATAGCGTCCTTCAATCCCATATACCTTAATGGGGGCTGAAGACATAAACTGGTCCGACTTAAGCTTGATTTATACTCCATCGCTTGCCAAAAAATTGATTTTCAAGCTAATAACACGTCAGATTGGGACGTCTTGTTGGCTTGAAAATCAGTTCTTATGGCCTGGACAGCTGGCGTAGACACCTAGGCTCAATGTAGCCTGACAGCGTGTTGCGGGTTCGAGTCAGACGGCCTTTGTTGCATGTCACTCCCCATCTCTCCCCATTTCCTGTCAGCCTACTGTCCCTTCTATCAATAAAGGCATAAAAAATAAATATTTAAAAAAAAGAAAATTAGTTCCTCAGCAAGCGTCACTGTTGTACTGCAAGAATGAAATTGAGCATGTTTCATTATAACATGTATAACATGACCATAAACAAACACACAAGACGGGAAGAGTACACTTGGCCTACTAGGGATGTTAATATACTGTACACATGGCACAAATACACTTATCTTAAAACACTACTTTTAGTGTTGGCCAGTAGTCGCTGTGATTGAAAACTATGCCTAAACCTAACCCTAACCCTAACCTCAGTAAGACTATGCCTAAACCCAACCGTAACCCTAACCCTAACCTCAGTAAAACTATATGCCAAAACAATTGACAGATACAAAGAGGATAATCCAAGCTTTCCGCACAGCTGCCATCTTGGTGAGTTGTATAGTTTAATAAACTTTAATACAATCAGACAGGACTTTTCTGTTTGGATGAATGGGCTGTCACAGAAAGTTTACTTTGCGAAACCAAACCAATATAGTGTTTGCCAAAGGTAAGGAACTCTTGGTGGTGAAATCTGAACAGTTTGTTGTTTTACTCATATTGTGGAAAATCCACCTTGGTTCACAAGGTGATCTCAGGCACATTGCACTTGATGTACCCCATACTGAAATGAAGGCGTTGGTAATGTCAAGTTTAAGGTTTGGTTACATAAACAAAGGGAAATAACACACTGTTCTGTTGGTAATGCCAAGTTCAAGGTTTGGTTAAATCTTTCAAATGGAAATTAAACACTGCTCTGTACAATAAAACAAGCAATACACATAACTCTGCAAAAGAAAAGTAGAATACCATGCACATAATGTTACACTTTAAACATATTTAAGTTTTCACACGTGCAGCCCATAGAGGGTGCAGTAGTGCAGCCCCTGTCTGAATGCAGCCATTGTTTTTTCCTCCTGAGCGTGTGCACGTGCAGCAATAGCGCAGCAACAGCGTGTCGCGAAGTCAACACAAAGATATGAGGCTTTCTGGGATATGTAGTTTTTCATTAAGTGGAAATTTCCAAGCTAGACCTCACTAGGGGAGTGAATGGAAATTTACTATATTGCCATCCCGAGTCCCTCTGTAATCATCTGCGCAGTGCAGACATGAGGATGTTTTGCAGAAAATCGCCCAGTCTGAAAACATTATATTAAATTCTAATAGACTACTGTAAACTAAAGTAGCTAGATTAATTGACAATGATTATGGCTGGTTGACTGATTTATAATTATTGCTTTTATTCATTCTCCAGACAGTCTATTATTTTGAAGCATTGAATCATCAAATGCAGAGCCAAGTAATAGGTGATCAATGTTAATTCATCACTCACACACACGCACACGCGCACGCACGCACGCACGCACACACACACACACACACACACACACACACACACACACACACACACACACACACACACACACACACACACACACACACACACACACACACACACACACACACACACACACACACACTTGATCCGCAATGTGTGTGTTTGTGTACATAATTGTGAGGTTGTGACATCACATGCAGGTGTAAGCCAGGACATAGCCTACATATAATTAAATGAATGTTAAAGGCTCCAGATTCCTCTCATATTTAATAAATCATGTGATCCCTGTGCGTTTTTTAAGAGACAAAGAACAAGCTTAATTTTAAGCCTGCTTTGCAGTCAGTAGCCTAAGAAGCATTCTGAATCACAGCCAAAATAGCTGGCAGTGGCGCACAGGCACAGCTATATTATTATAGTGTTCATATCCATATGCTTCATATACCGTCTAATCTGCCCTTGATCATCATCACACTCGTAGGCCTACATGATGTTATCAAATTAAAAACTATCCTGTGGGCTAATCAACAAAGTATTGTCTATTGTCCATCAACAGCACACAAACTAATATCTGTCCTGGCTGTCATGTTGCATTTTAAGTTGCATTCTGGAAAGGATGGACTAGCCTATACTGTCAAATACAGACAGTGTCAGAAATGTAGTTATCTTATATGTCCAGGGCAATACAGGGCAAAAACAATGGTTTCCAAAATAATTAGAACAATTCCCAGTGGGCGTCTTATAGCATATGTCACGGGGTGTAGACCTGAACTGGTGCCACTGTTGCAAGAACTGTTCTTTTGTGTTCACTCTTTAATGTTTTCTGTTAGTAAATCCCCCTGGATCTAATGTTGTTATATCGATGTATTAATAACTTCTTTGTTTGTTTGTATTGTATTGTATTGTATTGTATTGTATTGTATTGTATTGTATTGTATTGTATTGTATTGTATTGTTTTTCATGATTGTTATAAATAAAGATTTGTGAACAAAAAAAAGAGAAGACTGGTGCCCCCACTGTGTGTATACTCCATCGTACTACGGAGTCGCGTGCCCAAACACAGACAGCAGACGTACAAGCTCACGGTGCGTTGCATCGCAACCTCGTTGTGAGCTTGTCGATCCACTATTTTCGGCGATCGACTCCGTCGTACGACCAAGTACAAATCGGGCTATATAAGGAGAAGAGGCAGGATTGTTGTGGTGTTGTAGCCCATTGTAAAGGAAAGGCTGCTGTTTGACACTGACATTCAGCGGTGTTGTAAAGAGGAAGAGCCGGGCTGTTAAGCAACGCACTATTGGAGACATATCATCCCTTCATCCACATCCTCCTTTTGGGCGTGGAAATTACATCTCATTTATAGCATATTATAGGAACCGGTGAGTGATTTTATTCCAGTGACATCGCTGATTTAAGTGAGATCGCATGGTTTTATAGTCGGGGGGAAATTATTCTCTGAAAGGGTATTTAATGAGGACGATTACCATGAACATGTTTTAGATCAACACCGATAAATGGATACATGTGGCAGAAGAGCTTGTTGTTGATGACGATGTCTAATTCATATTTGAGAGGAGTTCGCTGAGCATCTGCCTGACTTTAGCCTATTAGAGCATGTGGAAATGTTCCTTTGTTATTAAATACGGTACCTTAAATTTAACGTTATTTGCAAGTGCAACTGATGAAGAGAAGTGCACACCAGTGGAAGATACGGAAGGAAGGAGGATGCGCGTAATAACCGACTGAAGAACGAATCACTAGAATCTTCTAGAAGTGCACCAGGAGGTGCGTATATAGGTGCTATACGCCAGATGTTGTCCACCAGACGCCCTATTATGCTCCATAGTACGACGGTGTCACGCCCTCATCTGTTGCCTTAATTGACCCTTGGGATCCTGATGATGAGTAGGCTAATATTACGAACATTTTCAGTGGTGGAAAGTAACTTAGTACATATACTCAGTACTGTACTTAAGTACAATTTTGAGTTTTTGTTGTTGTTTTTTTTACTTTACTGGAGTATTTCCAATGTTCAATACTTTTACTTCTACTCCACCAAATATTGTACTTTTACTCCACTATAATTATTTAAAAACTTTAGTTACTAGTTACTATGTAGATATTGATTTATTATTACAAAACCACTTCAGACCTATATTTGAAAATAGCCGATCTACAAGCTCACATGTAGATCTGCTGTTTTAAAAATATTTGTATACATTTGAAAACGAGTGAAATGGGACATTCTGCAGAATGAGTACTTTTACTTTTGGTACATTGAGTATATTTTGATGCCGAATTGCCGATACTTTTGTACTTGTACTCAAAATTTAGTACTTTTTCCACCACTGCATATTTTCTAATTCAGTTCTGCTGGAGGCGATTTTTGCATTAAAGACAGCAACCTCAAACGGAACTGGGTTTATTTATTAGGCCTACCGTTGCTTTGTCTTTTCATGGTTCTGTGCGCATCACTGTGCAACGTGTTTTTATTAATATTCCATGCGTCTTTTATGTCCATCAGTGCCTGACTGTCACATAGGACTAAGGAGGTAATCATGTTTGAATAGAGTAGCCTATAGCCTACTACATATTAGTTGAATGGCATATTCTGTTTAGCTAGAGTGCATGGAATATGACAGGAGAACATTATGTATCATTTAGGGTATTTCACTTTTAAACACTAGGGGTCATTTAATGTCTGCTGCTCTGGCTTTTGTGTAGCCTACACCCCAGACAGTTTTTAAGTTGCTTCATTCAATATTTAGATATTTAGAGATTTTTATTTTAATTATAATGAACCTATTACCTAATAAACAGACCCGCCCCCTCGATCCTATATAAACCCAATCTTCAAACTCCATTTTAACCATGTTAGATAAGCAGGGTGTGAGTGTGTGACCATTCAATCAACACACATTGGGACCAGTTCTATACAGGTGGAAAATTACAGAGTTGAAATGGAGAATGGGTGAAGAAGACTCTTCCTTGCCAGGTGCCAGCCAACAGATCAAAGAGAGTCTTCATGCTGTTCTCCATTTCAACTCTGTAATTTTCCACCTGTATAGAACTGGTCCCAATTCGGGTTCATATAAATGCACCATTTACACTGACACGATCTGCAATGGGTGTCATCTGTGTATTTAATGTCACATACACTATACATCTTTACCCTGAAGTAGGCAGCCTAGTCTGTCCTTTATTCTTTAGATTAATATTGAAAACACCTCTGGTTCTGGTGACTGATATTGTCCTAATGTATGCAGGGTCTGTGTTTTTTTCAATTATTCTTTTCTTCTTTTTTTGTATGATTTTCTTTAAATGAAAAACATAATATCAAATTCTTCTTTTTTGTATGATTCTTTTTGAAAAATAAATAAATAAAAGAATATCAAATATGTATGCTTTCTTTTCCAGCCTCATAGCCCAACTCAAAATAACATTGATGGGTTTAGTTACTTTTTTGATGTTGATCTTTTGATGTTTTGAGTGTGGTCAGTGACATTTTTATTTGTAGCTGCGTGGTAAATATGTGACCTGTAATCACCATGCTCCTTTAGTCTCAATTTGAATAGATAAGGTCATGCTGCATGAACTGACTCACAAATGCCTTGTTTCTGTCTTCCCCCTCCCGCATATAGCCTAGACCAGGGGTCTTCAAAGTTTTTCAGGCCAAGGACCCCTTAGCTGAGAGAGAGTAAATGTGTGTTTTCAGACATTTAACCACTTAAACCCTCAATACTTTGTAAACTTGACCTTTGGCTCGGTACTTGGTCTGCTCTTTTTTCCCTGTACACTTAACCTATTCGCCAAAAATAGCAGATCTACAAGCACTGTGAGCTTGTAGATCTGCTATTTTCGCCTAATGTTCCCCCCCAGAATAGGGTGTGGTAAATGTAAAAATAAAGTCCCTATCACACAAATATTTGGCGGCTCCCCTGCAATATCTCTGAGGACCCCCTAGGGGTCCCGGACCCCCTGTTGAAGAACCCTGGCCTAGACACATCACATTATGGAAGGACAATAAGAGGCAGATTAGGTGGAAAAACCTTTTTACTTTGGATTAGGCCTAGATGTGGTGAAAGATGTTTTTTAGAAATGTAAGATTTGTGTCATGGAGAATGCATACAGTCTGCTTACATACATTTTCTTTACTCTTTTGATAAACATAGAAAAAATGTAGTAAACTTGCTTTGAACCTTTTCCAGGGGCATGGCTTTAATCCGTTAGTAGTTTTAAGAGATTTAAAAGATTAATGGAAGTCAGTGCAGGCTAAAACGGAACAATTGGCACAGAGTAAACAGTATATGACTAATCTTGTTTTTGATCTGCTGTTGAGATACAAGACTTCTTTCAGTAGGTAAAATTAATTAAAATTAAATTACAATTTATTATTGAATTTATTAAATATGGTACAAAAAGCCCTCCAATAACTCTGTGGGGTTATTGCTCCCTGTCTCCCTCTATCTCCCCCCCTGTCTCTCCCTCTCTCCCCCCCCCTCTCTGTCACCTTCTCTCTCTTTTGCTGAACGAGCTCTGGTCTCATACTGTATCATACCCACCAGAAACCGTAGCCTACCAATGGAAATGTACACTGACGTCAGGCATGTCCAGTTCATATGGGCATGTCATAGGTCCACATGACATATGACATACATCGTATTGCATTGCATATGCTGATTTGCACTGACACTGGGCAAGTCCAGTGCATATATGGACATATCTGCACATGCTACGGACTGACAGACACCTGCCCATCACAAATTCAACTTTACTTATTCATACAGCTTTGAATAACTGAGCTACAGTCTTTCTGTCATGTCAGCCATATCGTCCCTATCTGTCATATTAAGGTTATAATTTAGTTAGCTTTAGTTGGTGGGTGTCGATCATTTCCCCACTCAAATTAAGGCTCTAATGAGGTATTTTCTTTGTCTTTGCTGTCTTGCAGGAATTTTCTGAATCTATAGAGTTTACTAGACCAGAAGTAGAACATCCCCAGTGCCGGTGGATAACCTCCCGAAGCACACCCTAGTGAATTTGACCTGACGGTGGATACTACAGCTTCCATCGAGACAGCAAACCAAAGGAGAGCATTTCCCTTTGCTCTTTTATAAAAACACAAACGATTTTTTTTGCATGACTTTAGGCGGTTGTGAACCTTTATTTTTCCATTAACAGTAAAAATGGGTCCTGGAATGGAGGCAGCTGACATTGCTGTTGTAGCACTTTATTTTGTCCTGGTGCTAAGCATCGGGTTTTTTGCCATGTGGAAGGCTAATCGCAGCACGGTAAGTGGCTACTTCCTGGCTGGGCGCTCGATGACATGGATAGTGATTGGAGCATCACTTTTCGTCAGCAACATCGGCAGTGAACATTTCATAGGCTTGGCTGGATCAGGAGCTGCAAGTGGCTTTGCTGTGGGAGCATGGGAGTTCAACGCACTTCTACTACTGCAGCTACTAGGCTGGGTGTTTATCCCTGTATACATCCACTCAGGGGTCTACACGATGCCAGAGTATCTGTCAAAACGCTATGGAGGCAACAGGCTGAGGGTTTACTTTGCTGCCTTGTCTATATTGCTCTACATTTTTACCAAACTCTCTGTAGACTTGTATGCTGGAGCTCTGTTCATTCAAGAGTCACTGGGATGGAACCTTTATCTGTCCATTATCTTACTGATTAGTATGACTGCACTGCTCACAGTAACCGGCGGACTGGTAGCAGTAATGTACACAGATAGTCTTCAGGCAGTGTTGATGATTGGTGGAGCCCTCAGCTTGACGGTGATTAGCCTTGTTAAGGTGGGTGGGCTGGAGGGTGTTCGGACAAAATACATGCAGGCTGTCCCCAATGTTTCTGCTATCTTGGCCAGTGGCAACTTCACATATTATCCCTCCTGCCGCATCAAGCCCAAGCCTAATGCTCTGCGCCTCCTTCGTGGACCTCTAGACGAAGACATACCTTGGCCAGGGTTCCTTCTTGGCCAAACCCCGGCTTCCATCTGGTACTGGTGTGCTGACCAGGTCATTGTTCAGAGAGTACTCGCTGCAAAGAACATTGTTCATGCCAAGGGTTCCACGCTCATGGCTGGGTTCCTTAAAGTCCTGCCCATGTTTATAATTGTCATTCCAGGTATGATTTCCCGTATCCTATTTGCTGATGAGATTGCCTGCATTGGGCCAGAGCACTGCCTGGCAGTTTGTGGCTCTCAGGCTGGCTGCTCTAACATCGCCTATCCACGTCTGGTCATGTCAGTGATGCCTGTGGGTCTGAGGGGTCTGATGATGGCAGTCATGATTGCTGCCCTGATGAGTGATTTAGATTCCATCTTCAACAGCGCCAGCACCATCTTCACCCTGGACATCTACCAGAGTGCTCGAAAAGGTGCGTCCCAGAGGGAACTACTGGTTGTCGGCCGACTGTTCGTGGTGTTCATGGTGGTCATTAGCATTGCCTGGGTCCCTGTCATCATTGAAATGCAGGGCGGGCAGATGTACCTGTACATACAGGAAATAGCTGGCTACCTGACTCCACCTATTGCTGCTCTCTTCCTTCTGGGTGTGTTCTGGAAACGCTGTAACGAAACCGGTGCATTCTGGGGAGGCATGACAGGCATCACACTAGGTACCCTGCGTCTGATCCTGGCATTTATCTACCGTGAGCCTCGCTGTGATCAACCAGATGATAGGCCTTCCTTCATTATTCATGTCCATTACATGTATGTGGCAGCAGGGTTGTTTTGGTTGTCAGGGGTTGTCGCTGTGGTGGTCAGTCTCTGCACCCCCCCACCAGATAAGGAGCAGGTTCGCACCACTACTTTCTGGGGGCTGCGCAACATTGAAAAGGTTCCCCTCAAGGATCGAGACAACATAGAAACGAGCAACCATAATGGAAGCCACTATAAAGATCTTCCCCTGGATGTCAGAAATGAAAGGTGTCTAGATGGGGCAGACATCAAGCTCCTGTTCCCATCCACTGATCATGACCCAGCAACACCTAGTACAGAGACAACCCCGGTAACCACCCCTGGAGAACAGATTGGTAATGGGAAGGCAGAGCTGGTCAGGGATGAGGAAAGCTGCCTCTGTGAAGGAACGCGTGGCATGGGTCTGAGTCTGCTCAATTGGTTTTGTGGGTACAAGGAGGGAGCACAGACCACCACACCAAAGGAAAGCAAGGAGGATGAGAGGGTTCTTATGGAGATGCTATATGAGCCTCCAAGAATTAAACTTCTGCTAAATCTGGGCCTGATACTTGTCTGCTCATTGGGCATCTTCATGTTTGTTTATTTCTCACTATAGTTTTATCCAACACTGAACTAAAGGGCAGATTGGTTTGGTACAGTATGGGGATAGGAGTTGAGGAAGGGTGTTATTGTCGATGCACAGTTGAATTTTCAAAGATTTGACAAGCTGTAATATTTACAGTTGATTATTATTGTAGTTCTCTAATGGGAATTTTAGCTTATTCAACTGTATTTTTTTAAATGACTGAAGCTTCGCGTGTGACTATAAAGCTTCATTGGGACTGACGTACCAATTTTGGTTGTGTGCTAATTGGTACTGTGATCCTGCACAAAGAATATACTGGGATGTTTTTAATAGTGTTGTACTTTAAGTGAATTAAATATTTGCCTTATTGGACATATGCTTTTTTCCAATTTTGTAAGGTGAATAAATGTTATCTGTTTAAAGCTTCCTCCCTCCACATTGCATTTTGAAGGTGTAACAGTTCATTGTCTGGGTCTTCAATTAATTCTTCATTATTGGCCATGTTATATCATTCTTGCCTCCATACTCAGATGATTAGAGTAATTTTAATTTATGTCATTTCTTTGTTATATTATGCTTATCTGTCTATTCCTGTTCAAAATAACTGATCTAATAACACTTTTTAATTATTTATTAAAATTAATAATCAAGCCAACCACACAAACCACGGACATGAAGTCATCCGCCATGCCAGAATCAAGAGTCATCCCACCCCAGACACAAGAGTCTTGCATACCATTAAAAGCGCAGTAAGTGATTTTCTTTTGTTAAAATAAGTCTTAAATAGCTCTATATTCTGGTAGCAATCATTGCTATAGAGTGTTTGTTCATTAGCAAGGGTCTGCCTGTCTCGTCTCTTTGGTAATCAGAAAATGCATTTTCGGGATACCAAATGTTTCCAATCAGGATAGAGAAGTCATTTAGGATACAGGATAAACAAGTGAAATTGGAAGTGATGACACAAAGAAATGAAGAGACACATTTTAAACTGGAACACTATAAAACCCCACCTGAAAATGTATTTTCTGTTCAATAAAGAGATGGAGAGACGGCAGAGCCCTGTTATTTGAACTAAACACTATAGCAATGATTATTATCTGAATATAGTGCTTTAACCTTTTCACTGATCAGTGAACATTTGTTTGAACCAACAAATTGCAAATATCACATACCGGTACACTATCTTTAATACCATATTCCTCCATAATCTGTGCAACAGTCATCCCACAGCCAGTCAAATAATCACCAGTGAAATTTCTCTTGAAAGTGCTAAAATGCTGTCTCTACGTGTTTTTCCACAAGGTGTTTTTGATTTAGCCCTTCTGAAGAGGCATTACATCGGTAGCAGTACATCATTGTGCTGATTTGTCAGCCTTATGTGTCAGCTTTATCGAAAATAGAAGCAGAAAAAAACAACTTAATACTGGTATCCATCAAAATACATTTCCTTCCATTCATAAAGAAGAAACCGCATAACCTATTACAGTATGTTACTCGCTTTTGTAAGTATATGTAGTGAGTTCTTGTTGACCAAAATTCAAGTCATGAATGTAGTGTTGTTTCTGTTTACAAATATTATTTCAGCTAATGTGGCAAATCATTTTATGATTGTATAATTGCATTTTACAGCTAGTGAATTCAGCTTATAATGCTTTGTTATCACAGCTTAACAAAAAAAGCCACAAGTACCAATGCACATATTTTGTATAGTTCATACTTTTCAAATAATGTTTTTTAAAACTTGGTGAAGTCTTGTGTTGAATTATGTTTTTCATAGCCCATGAGATCACCCGCTATAACACCGTGTATCTATTCTGTTACATTTTATTTTTCACAGTGTAATGCAGAACTGTCTTTTATATCTTATTTAAAGTGTCTTTTCTAAACCTATTCTTACCAAATGTGTCTTAGTTGTGCAATATTAAGTGAATAAAAAGTGTAAGTCAAACTTTGCGTCTTGAAAATCTGTGCTGCGACACCAGATAACACAAAGCACTGTTTGGTTCTATGTGATACAGTAGGTGCACTTGGCACTTTAGTGCAGTGGTTCTCAATATTTTCATGTCAAGTAACACTGATACATATTAGACCGCAGACCCCTATTTGAAATGATTTTGTGTCATGGACCCCCGTAAGAGTAAGCTTTTTGTTGTTGGAATATTAGATGTACTGTAGTAGCCTACATACAACTAATGTACTTATGCCGTAGGTAAGGAGATAACAGTGGAGTGAGTGAGACCTATGAGTGCATTCTTATACATTCTGTCATTGGGTTAACACTAGCTGGTGAAATTATATTGAAATTAAACTGTTCCTCATTTTTCTGGGGATCCCTGGAACCTTCTCAAGGACCAGTGGGTGTTCCTGGACCCCAACTTTGATAACCACTGCCTTAGTGGAATAGGTAGATAGGCTACATCAAGGGTAGGCAAATAAGTTTGGCCTCAGGCTAATCTTTTTATAAGCCATTAGATGACGGGCCAGAACATAATGGCTAATTTAAGAACTGGATCATTCAATAGCCTGCCTTATACTGTATACAATAAAAACTATATTGCTATAAGAGTTAATAAATAAAGATTTGTGTGGCGCATAGCCTATAGAACTGTGTGTGTGTGTGTGTGTGTGTGTGTGTGTGTGTGTGTGTGTGTGTGTGTGTGTGTGTGTGTGTGTGTGTGTGTGTGTGTGTGTGTGTGTGTGTGTGTGTGTGTGTGTGTGTGTGTGTGTGTGTGTGTGTGTGTGTGTGTGTGTGTGTGTGTGTGTAATCAAATGTTACAGGTGCAGATAGAAATACCTGTGTAATGATTTTGCGCAGGCCACATCCTTGAATGTGAGGATATTTACAGTACTTAATTAAAAAGTTAAAAAAGAACATAGAGAAGGGCATACTCCTTTTTGAACAGTGATAAATAAGAGATATTTCATAGAACAGGGGCTCTTTCATTCAAGGTCTATTGGGGAGATAAACAGCTTGTTAAGGCATGTGAAACACTTTTTTTTAATGCAAGATCAATGATCAAAAGTCAAAATGACTGCATGATGAAAATGATCATACCCAGTCTGCTGACTGCTCTATGAGGGGTTCAGTGCACCTCACTGCAATTCACATGCCTGTCTTCTACTCTTAACATGGACAAAAGTATAATAAGTATTCTACAGGTGGGGGTAGATTCTCTATTTGGACATTATGTGCCATTAGATATTGTAAATTATTTACAAACTAATATGCCAGGTCAGATATTATCGCTGATCGGCAAGACTCCTGTCCCACGGGCCGCCCTGTTGCCTACCACTGAGCTACATGAAGCAAAGAGAAGTCTTGCTTGATCTATAATCCTCCAGTGGTGCAGACAAACATGCAAAAGGCAATAAGGCACTCCAACTTCAGATGAAAAAATGAATGATTTTTTCTTTTTGAGCAAGACAAAAATTATAAATCCTTAATTTCTTTCACCTGAAGACGAAGTGCCTTATTAGTGTTTTTTTTTCTTCCATTATTTTCTACACCACTGGGGGAATTAAAACAAATATATATGTATTTAATTGTATTCATTTATATGTTTATTGCATGTATTTTATGTTTTGTTATTCCTGTTCTGTCTGTATGAACTGCTGTTGTGGACAGGGTGTAGACTAGAGCATGAACCATTCCTCCTCACTTAGGAAATGCAGGCCTAGTTACTGAAAAGGTATCTGTTTGAATGCCATTAAATTGCATCCTTCCTAACTTACCTCCTCAAATAAACCACTGATCTAATGTGACTGAACTGGTCTAGAGAACTGAACACTGATTGACTCCTAACCCTTACTTGAATGAAATAAAAACAAAGATGCAATTTTTGGCAAACAGCATGGTCTGTAAAAGTATAAATTAGGCTTACATTTTCCTAATGTATGCCTTGGGTCCTTTCTGTTACATATTCTCATTAAACTGTCCTGAGCCAAGATGATGGCTCAGGACATAACCAATCAAAAAGAGTCAAAGACAGCATTGGTGTACCACAAAGCTCCACCAATCAAAAAGCTAGTATTGGTGTATACCGCAACTCTTAACCTCCTTCAACATGGGTAATCTACCCCCCATTTCAACACATAATAGAGGAAGGAGTGACCATGAAGTAGGCCTAAGTTTCTTACAAATTACAGGTCTATCATATGAAAAAAACATGTATGGCCTCATAACATTAGAAGAGCATGTATAAATCCCAATGTACTGTACCAATTTCCAAAATGATATAACATCCAGTTAGAAATAAATAAACCATTGTAAATATAGGCTAATTATGATGATCAGAGCTTTATTTGTATTACACCTTTTGCACATGAGATGGAGCTGAATGTATTTTATGAACAGCATTCTGTGATTCATTGACAACACAGACAGATGATAGACAACATAAAGACAACTGCAGTTGTCGATGTCCCACAATGACAAATTCCACAATGGTAGGTTCATCTGTTCTCTTTTAGTCAAAGAGGCCGGCATTTAGAAGCAAGGGATGAGCTGTATTCATATTTAGATTATGATTCATAACAGTGGCATGTTAAAATGTAGTTCACGGCGCACGCTATGTAATTTGCTATGCGACTAATCATTGAAATTCTCCCAAGTGAATAATCTCTGTTATATGACTTAGAGGTTACTTTGTTTAATGGAAGGACAGTAAATAAATAACCCTGTGAGTCATATGAATATAGGAAATTCTCACCTAGAGTCACCCTTGTTCTTTTCTTTGTGATTGTGAGCTATAGAAGTTAGCTAAAAAAAAGGTATTGAAGCCTGGTATACAATATGTATGCCTCATACAGTACTGACTCGATGCAACGTGAAAGGACCATTTGATACAGTACACAGTAGTTAAACTTGCGTCACCAGGCTTTCCACAATAAGGTGGAACTGGATAGTCATTTTTCTGCTCAGTGTTCAGATCTACTGTCTACTGTTTCCGATAATTTGCACTCACACATACATAGAGAGACCCTTTCCGTATCCGCTCTAGCCTAGCCTGGCGTAGACAGACTATATCACTGCGTGGATATGAGTCTGGTGCTTCTATGAGGACGTTTTTTTTCCAAGGGGGCGGGATCAAAACAATGACTCTGAACGCAATTGGTTAGACCTACAAACCAACTACCAATTACAGTCTCCCATATTAGAATACTGGGCCCTGATTGGTTACCCCCGTCTTCTGGAGCAGCAAATGGATTCTCTAAGGAGCGGTGCCAGACCCAAATCGCAGAGTGGAATTTTTTTTTGCACTCGCAGATTCGTCTGGTCCCAGGCTAGCTCTAGCCCACTTAGCTCTGACGTCAGGCATGTCCTGTCCATATATGTACATATGCCCATATGACATGCACGTGACATATAACATGCATCACATCACCTTTATTTATTCATACAGCTTTTGACTATGTCATGTCAGCCATATTATCCCATAGCTGTCATATTGAGACATTTAAAGGTTATAGTTAGCAGAGTATTTCCTTAACGGTAATCTGCAGAAATGGGTCCTGGAATGGAGGCAGCTGACATTGCTGTCGTGGCACTTTATTTTGTCCTGGTGCTAAGCATCGGATTTTTTGCCATGTGGAAGACCAATCGTAGCACGGTAAGTGGCTACTTCCTGGCTGGGCGCTCGATGACATGGATAGTGATTGGAGCATCACTTTTCGTCAGCAACATCGGCAGTGAACATTTCATAGGTTTGGCTGGATCAGGAGCTGCAAGTGGCTTTGCTGTGGGAGCATTCGAGTTCAACGCTCTTCTACTATTGCAGCTACTAGGATGGGTGTTTATCCCTGTATACATCCACTCAGGGGTCTACACGATGCCAGAGTATCTGTCAAAACGCTATGGAGGCAACAGGCTGAGGGTTTACTTTGCTGCCTTGTCTATATTGCTCTACATTTTTACCAAACTCTCTGTAAACTTGTATGCTGGAGCTCTGTTCATTCAAGAGTCACTGGGATGGAACCTTTATCTGTCCATTATCTTACTGATTGGTATGACTGCACTGCTCACAGTAACCGGCGGACTGGTAGCAGTAATGTACACAGATAGTCTTCAGGCAGTGTTGATGATTGGTGGAGCCCTCAGCTTGACAGTGATCAGCCTTGTTAAGGTGGGTGGGCTGGAGGGTGTTCGGACAAAATATATGCAGGCTGTCCCCAATGTTTCTGCTATCTTGGCCAGTGGCAACTTCACATATTCTCCCTCCTGCCACATCGAGCCCAAACCTAATGCTCTGCTTATCCTTCGTGGACCTCTAGACAAAGATATGCCTTGGCCAGGGTTCCTTCTTGGCCAAACCCCAGCTTCCATCTGGTACTGGTGTGCTGACCAGGTCATTGTTCAAAGAGTACTCGCAGCAAAGAACATTGCTCATGCCAAGGGTTCCACGCTCATGGCTGGGTTTCTTAAAGTCCTGCCCATGTTTATAATTGTCATTCCAGGTATGATTTCCCGTATCCTATTTGCTGATGAGATTGCCTGCATTGGGCCAGAGCACTGCCTGGCAGTTTGTGGCTCTCAGGCTGGCTGCTCTAACATCGCCTATCCACGCCTGGTCATGTCAGTGATGCCTGTGGGTCTGAGGGGTCTGATGATGGCAGTCATGATTGCTGCCCTGATGAGTGATTTAGATTCCATCTTCAACAGTGCCAGCACCATCTTCACCCTGGACATCTACCAGAGTGCTCGAAAAGGTGCGTCCCAGAGGGAACTACTGGTTGTTGGCCGACTGTTCGTGGTGTTCATGGTGGTCATTAGCGTTGTCTGGGTCCCTGTCATCATTGAAATGCAGGGTGGGCAGATGTACCTGTACATACAGGAAGTAGCTGGCTACCTGACTCCACCTATTGCTGCTCTCTTCCTTCTGGGTGTGTTCTGGAAACGCTGTAATGAAACAGGTGCATTCTGGGGAGGCATGACAGGTTTCACACTAGGTACCCTGCGTCTGATCCTGGCATTTATCTACCGTGAGCCTCCCTGTGATCAACCAGATGATAGGCCTTCCTTCATCACACATGTCCATTACATGTATGTGGCAGCAGGGTTGTTTTGGGGCTCGGGGATTGTCGCTGTGGTGGTCAGTCTCTGCACCCCTCCACCAGATAAGGAGCAGGTTCGCACCACTACTTTGTGGGGGCTGCGCCACATTGAAAAGTTTCCCCCCAAGGAACGAGACGACATCGAGAAGAACAATCGTAATGGAAGCCACCATAAAGATCTTCCCCTGGATGTCAGAAATGAAAGGTGTCTAGATGGGGAAGACATCAACCTCCTGTTCCCATCCACTTATCATGACCCAGCAACACCTAGTACAGAGACAACCCCGGTAACCACCCCTGGAGAACAGATTGGTAATGGGAAGGCAGAGCTGGTCAGGGATGAGGAACGCTGCCTCTGTGAAGGAACGCATGGCATGGGTCTGAGTCTGCTCAATTGGTTTTGTGGGTACAAGGATGGAACACAGACCACCACACCAAAGGAAAGCAAGGCGGATGAGAGGGTTATTATGGAGATGCTATATGAGCCTCCGAGAATCAGACTGCTGCTAAATCTGGGCCTGCTGCTTGTCTGCTCATTGGGCATCGTCATGTATGTTTATTTCTCACTATAGTTTTGTCCAAGACTGAACTAAGGGCGATGAACAGTTGAATTTTCAAAGATTTGACAAGCTGTAATATTTACAGCTGATTATTGTAGTTGTAGTATATATATATATATATATATATATATATATATATATATATATATATATATATATATATATATATATATATATATATATATATATATATATATAAACAAGGATCCGTAAACTAGGATCCAGAGTAACCAAGAACCTAGCATCAGTCTAAACAATATACTATAAAAATAATAATCTGTACAGTGAAACTATAGGATACCAGGTAAACAACAAACCTAGCATCATAACCTGCAATCTAAATGATAACATTGTGGTAAAAAAAACATGAGAACAAATGACCACGGTAAGTCTTCATGGTCGTCATTATAGGTCAAGTGCTACGGGCTAAGGTGGAGTCTGAAGACTCGGATGATAACAAATAATAACTGCATCATCGCGTAGATTCCAAGTGGTAAACTAAGATATTAAGTGTTCCATATTCAAATAATAAAACTAACATCACATGTTTTTTTTTAATAATTATAATTAATAATCAAGCCAACCACATAAACCACAAACATGAAGTCCGCCATGACAGAATCCACACCAGAGTCTTCCTACCCCAGACACAAGAACCTTGCACATAGGACTAAAGGTGCAGTAAGTGTTTTGCTTTTTTTTTTTTTAATTAGTGCAGCATTGCCGAGAACTGCGGTATTGCTGGTCGTCTTCAACTTTAATGGCCTGCATCCCTTGAGTCAACAATACAATATAATAAGGCCGGGCCGTTAACGCCGTTAACGGGCTAAGTTAACGCGGACTCTTATCGTGCGATAAAAAAAATTACCGCCGTTAATCTATTCTCAAAGTTGGGTCTGGGAGCCAAAACATTAGCTGATGTAGCTGGGCGAATTACTCTGTGTCTGTGTGTGACTGCAATGCGTGTGTGCGTGTGCGTGTGCGTGTGCGTGTGTGTGTGTGTGTGTGTGTGTGTGTGTGTGTGGGGGGGGAATAGGTGTCGGGTTTCACATGGTCAGACGTGCGCACTGCCTCTCATTCATTTCACTCAGATAGAGAGAGGAGGAGCGTGTTGCTCCACTCGTTAATTCATTTGCTTCAGGTCTGTAAGCCCAGCGAAGCTTATTAAAGTGGTCATTGGACAAAAGCAGAGCCTCCGCTACCGTGTTGATGAACAAACATAGCAGTAGTTGGGCGCTGTTTGGTAATACTTGTTGCGTGAGCATGCTAATGAGTGCTACATGCTAACAACAACAAACATGTATGCTATTAAGCGTGCGGGTGCACACGCACACACACACACACACACACACACACACACACAGTGTAGGACAGTGGTTCTAAAAGTGGGTCCTTATATGGGTCTGTAACTCGGAGTGTACAAACCAAATGGACCCTTATGGGTCTGTAAATTCAGTGTCCAAATGGAACCAATTGTTCACAATTTTCAATGATAGGCCTACTGGAGAAACTTTTCAATAGCAGACTAGATTCTTTTTTGGAAAAATGTAATGTAGCCTACTCTCAGAGAGTCAATATGGTTTTAGAACTAACAGATCAACATCTCAGGCATTGATGGAATCCATTGAAAGAATCACAGTTGCAATTGGAATATTAATTTACCCCAAAAAAGCTTTTGACACTATCTATCACACCATATTAATAAACAAACTGGAGAAAATTGGTATTAGAGGCATTGCAGTAGACTGGATTAAAACAAAGTTATTTGGACAGACGTCAACAGTTTGTGAAGCTGGGCAAATACAGCTCAAATCATTTGGGCGTCTCCCAGGGGTCAGTATTGGGGCCCAAACTTTTTATTCAATTATTCAATATCAATGATATTTGCCAAGTTTCTTTCTAAGCTGCTGTCACTGGTACTTTTTGCAGTTGACACATATGTTTTTTGCTCTGGGGATTATCCAGATGATAATATAAAATAATTTGGAATAAACAGGGATTGCTTTTTCAAATGCAGTGTTTACACATGTTTTTCAGACTGGATAAAACTGTTTTTTTTATCGATCATATCGACATCGGTTATATCGGTTATCGGTCATAACAGCAATATATCATATCGGATATCGATATCGGCCAAAATCCCATCGGTGCATCCCTAGAACACACATATTTTGAATGCCTTCGGCAGACTTCAAATGAGCCATTTTAATCTAGATTAATCTAGATTAACTCCAGGATTGCAGATAGATTAATCTAGATTAAAAAAAATAATCTATGCCCACCTCTAAGATAAATAGATGGAACAGTGCTCTCTTACTTCGGTAATAGTCTACCTGCAGCTTGTGGTTCCTCTACCGTATCCATAGCCTACTACAGAGTGCGCAGACACATTTTGAGTGTTAAATTAACTCTGAGAATCTATGGGTCCATTTTTACACTCAGACCCAACCCACACCCTCCCTCTCTCCCAAGAGGAAACTAATGATATTGTCCTTGTGGAAAAGTACTGGCATACAGGCCTGGCTTTGTTTATTGTCTTTTTTGGACTGAAAAAAGAACAATTGTGTGAAGTCGCAATGGCCTTACAACATTAGTATGATGATACTACTGGTCATGAATAATTATGCTGTTTGATCAATATGGTAGAGAACAGAGTAGATTGGGGTCCCAGAGATTAAAACATTTGATCAAATGGGGGGCCATGGCCTATAGTGTATATCAAATAGGGGGTCCTTGAAATTAAAAAGGTTGACAATCGCTGTTCAAACTCATTCTGGAGGGGAAAAAACATATAGCTTTTGTCCGGGGGTATATATCTGACTCTTCCCACTTACATAACAACACATCACATGTCTACTCCACTTGAGTGATGTGGACGATAAGATGCCATTTGCTTTCTCAAATCTGAAGTAATGACTGGTTGCCATGGAGATGCACCTGAGAGAGACACGAGGAATCCACTCAAGCTCTGGTTCTCTGACAATGGAGAGGCAGAAACAAAAGTTATAACAAAATGTCACAGCTGGGTCAGACAGGGACAAGTGATAGTTAGGCACGTGTCTAAATGCATTGCTTTTGTCCGGGGGTATATAGGGAAATCAAGGATGGTTTGGACGCAGGCCCACCATTCTCACCAGAGATGGCTCTATAAATTGACCGAGAAGTCACTACCAGGTGAGGGAAAGTAGAGAGGTCAATCAGGTCATATCTATGTTAGGCCTGAGTGGATCCCTCCGGGATATGGAGTGAGTTGAGTGTGAGCTAATGGGGACAAAATAAAGGAAACATAACGTAACGTAACTTATATTGTAATGTAACTTAATTAAACATAACGTAGCCTAATGTAGCATAACGTAACGTAACGTACAGACAAACAGACAGACAAACAAACCACAGCCGACCCCACAGTCGGCATGAAACATGATACAGGTAAGAGCAAAGAGTTATAACTAAGATTAAAATAAGAATAAGAACTATGTAGTGATAATTAAAAAAAGGAAGATGGGGTTGCAGCTAGCCGAGAGGTGGTGTATTTTTTTATGATTAATTTAATATGAACATTGTGGCATTACTGTGCTTTAGTGGTAGAGAGACTCACATTATTGTCAGGTTACAGCCAATGTGCATCCATCATCCTATCCTACTACTATAATTGAAATGACCTCCAAATGTTTGTCCGGGGTAAAAGTACGTACGATTGCTCCACTTGCCTCCAAACTTGCCACAGACTGTTGATCAGTGCTCTGGCAACTATTTAGGCCTCTTTCCCGCCTTCAATGTACTTACATAGTGTACAATTAATATAAAAAATACATTTTAACATTTTAGCCACAGCAGCTTTCCTTCTTTTTGGCCGCAGCACCTTTGTTTTGACCCCAGCCTACTGCGCATCTCCATATATGGCCAGTTGGATCACTGGTGCAACGTAGCTGTGATGTAGCTAATCGGGCCTAGATGTGAGGGCCGTAAAGCGGCCCAAACCTCTAGTCAATATTCATTGATGATATTAGAGTCCCTGCTAAAATGTACTTGATGCTGACCCTTCACTCCCTGTCAGCCACTCTTGACAAAATGTCCTCTATGATGTATCTACAGCGTGACTCCATATTTGGGCAAGGTGTTCAGCCTGATTTGACTGCCATTGATGCCCTTGATGGCTTGACTCTGAACTAGTGATGTCACCCTTGCGCAAATTTAGACAATCCGAGCCCCAATGACTGAATGAAGAAAATTTGAGTTAGCATTCCATTTTACTTTAAATTTGAATTAAAGTATAGAACATATTATGTGAACAAAACTTTGTGGAATTCTACGTTGGCCGAGTGACAGTGTGCACAAGAAATGTGGTTGATTAGTTGATCGGGTTAACGAGATTAGCTCTGGATGGCTACCTCTTTCAGAGCCACACAGTAAAAACATGGCTCATTTATGTATTTCCAAATGTATCAGTGGTGTGTGTCCAAGCTGCGAAATGTTGGTTAGCGAGCCAATTGGAAAGCGTAAACACGTCACGGTAATTCCAACTTATTTGGTTGATGGAACGGAAGGAGCCATGTAAGGAATGTGGTGTGACCGTTCCAATATATAGCAAACACATACTGTAGCCAAAGCATTCCTATCATTCTACACACACCACTGACTAAACTATGGTGGCGTGCAGATCATGGCATTAATCCATGGAAAAAGGCTTCAATGCCAATGGGAAATATGCACCTTCCTCTAGGCATAACAGTGGGAAGACTAGACTAGGCTGTGTAGGGCAGGGATGTGTGCGTGTGCGTGTGTGTGTGTGGAGCAGGGAATCTCGTTAAAATCATCATTGTGATGGGCTGGGTGGAGGGGGAGCACTTTTAGGTTAAGACTTTCACAGGGGCCAGTTTGGAATTGCAGCCTCCTGAAGGTGTTTTTTAGGGCAGTTTTGAAAGTGAGTAGGGTTTTACACTCCTTTACTCCTTTAGGTAGGGCATTCCACATTTTTGTTGCATAGCATGAGAAAGAGTTCATTCCCTTGTTTGTGCGAAATCTGGGTTGAACATGATCAGTGGAGCTGCCTCTGGTGTTATGATTGTGGACTTCATTTACGTTTTTGAAGTATTTTGACAGGTACATGGGTATCCCAATGTTGTGGTGTATCTTGTAGACCAGGCCCATTGCAAGTTGCTGTACTCTGTCCTCAACCCTGAGCCATCCAACCCTAGCAAAGTGAGAAGGGGTTAGATGGGTTGTATGTTTGAGGCCAAGAAGTAGCCTTACCAGTTTGTTTTGGGATGTCTGGAGCCTTGTTTTCTCTATCTCAATTGACGCAAAATATTGCAACACTGTCTCCCATCCCCGAGAAGACGATTCCTTCCTTCAAAATCTATTTTAACCAAATTTCCCGCCACACCTGGGAATATGCATATTCCCCTTTTATTCACATTCACTGCAACACATTAGGGAAAAGAAAACACACACGTATGTATAAAGCTACGTTTGTATAGTATCTGTTGCACCTAACTTGGCCTTTTTACTTCCAGTCTACAGAGTAGAACTATCCAGTAACAATGACATTACTCAACATTGACAGGTAAACAACATGGCTCCTCCCTTGAGTGTCATGTGTAAATTGTTGATGAGGAAACTTGTTTTGGGGAAACAGCAATGTATCAGGCAAAGAAAAGAGCAACTGAGTTTGGTTTTAAAGGTAGTGTACTGTATGTGATATTTTTTGGTTAAAACAAAAGTGTTTTTTGTTAAAAAGCTCATCATTGCTATAGTGTTTGTTCAGTAATACAGGTCTCCCTCTCCCTTGTCTCTCCAGCTCTTTAATAAACAGAAAATGCATTTTCAGGTGGGTTGCCAATTTCAGGCAATCAGGGATGAGTACCCATTTCTCCATTCATTGTGTCATCATCATGTGTCCAATTTCACTTGTTTATCCTGTATCCTGTATGAGTACTCTCTCCTGGTAAGATAAAAATGGTATCTCAACCTGAAAATGCATTTTATGTTGACCCCTGTTACTGAACAAACACTCTAGCAATGACTGCTATCAGAATATAGAGAAATGTAACACTTATTTTAAAATATCACTTAGTGCACCTTTAAAGGGTAAGACCACTTTGGTAGAGGTTTGGGTTGTGTAGTTACCTTGCCATGATGTAACCCCAAAGGTGGGCAAGAAATAAAAAAAAATTGCTCCATTGATTAGAAATTGATAATTCAAAATATGCTCCTCATTGACTTACATTGTACGGTAAAACAGCTCTCAAAGTCACTCTTTTAGCACATAAATGAACCCAAACATAGCTGATTCAGGCAATATAGAGCATCACCAAACCCAGTACTGTTTTTTTTTAAATATAAATGTCAACTTCCTGTTGATTTTACTATTTGAAGATCTGGATCCGGATCCGCGGATCCAGTCCAGGTTTTCTACTTATTAAAAATGGCAAAATCAACAGGAAGTTGACATTTCTATTTAAAAAAAAAACAGTACTGGGTTTGGTGATGTTCTAAATTGTCTGAATCAACTTTGTTTGCGTTCGTTTATGTGCTAAAAGAGTGACTTTGAGAGCTGTTTTACCGTACAATGTAAGTCAATGAGGAGCATATTTTGAATTATCAATTGCTAATCAATGGAGCAATTATTTTTTATTTCTTGCCCACCTTTGGAGTTACATCACGGCAAGGTAACTACACAAACCAAACCTCTACCAAAGTGGTCTTGCCCTTTAATGGGGCAAAAGATCACGTGTCCTCATGCCTTAGAATGCCTGTACAGAAATAATCCTCATCTCACACGTTCCCCTTGTAGCATGAATCTGGACTGCCTCACTCCTGCACCTGCGCGCGCACGTGAGCGCGAGCACACACACACACACACACACACGCACACACACGCACACACACGCACACGCACACACACGCACACGCACACACACACACACACACACACACACGCACACACACACACACACACAGAGATGGTGAGATTTGTTTGAATAATGTGGAAAGTACATACTGTTCTTTTTGATCACTCAAGCTCTAACTGGAGAATGGAGTACCCTGGAGACTGGAGTACATTACACACAGAGCACACTCTGTTGGCTGCAAATCACAAGCCATCTTTCTCTTACAGTCCCAGGCTCTCAAAGTTTTACATACTAGAGTACTAGAGAGACAAATGTTTTGTCATAAAACCTGCAAGGCATAACCTGACAGTATAATTTTCTTGCTGAAAACCAAGTCTACAAATCTGCCCACCTTAACTCTTCTTAATCAAGTACAGTGTGCCACACCAGCACTGCTGCTATCAATGCAGAAAACATAACAATTGATGTCCTCAGGGTCCTTGTTGCTGTAGAGATGATACTTGTGACGTTCCCATATCAAGCTGCACCCAATTTATATCTTTGTAACCCTTCACCACCAACAAGACATTTTGTAACCCTCCCTAGCTGTTTTGACAAGAAATACACTAAACAAGATGGACCAGATCCACATTGCAAACTCATCAAATTTGATAAACATTCTGTGTCAGCCACAATCTGTCTTGGGAGCTTGTACGACAAAAGATTTACCCATTTATACACCTGTAAACCTGTGATGTGGTACAGTTGGGGGGGTTCAGTATCTTACGCAACTCAAGTACACATCGAATCGGGAACATTACGGTTCAATGGCTGTGGTTAATTATAATTATATAAGTCCTAATGCATCTTGTCCAATTTCTCAGCAAATCTGACTGTAATGACAAAGACAAATATGACAAAGACAACACAAAAAATGACAAAGACAAACACCATGACAAAGATTTGAATATTACAAGCAAATTGTGTATGCATGTATGTATGTATGTACCTAATGTATACAGTACACTGTAGTGTTTGTATAGCTCATCAATGACTATGATAAATCATATAGATCAGATGTTCAGATATCAGTTGATTTCATATCTATGTCTCTCATCTAACCCTCTGTATTCTTTTCATAATGCTGTGTCACTAACAAAAAGCTCTCCCTGAGAACAATTTCTTATGAGAAATTCAATTGGTGAAATACTTTTCATCAATTTACCTAATCTCAGGCATCACCAAGTCACCCCTCACATGCAGATGTTGAGAATATTTTTATATTAATAATTATATTTTCAGATATAACATTGAGAAAAAGTATGAAAGGAAATACAAGCAAGTCAAGTGACTTATAAGAGCAGTCAATGTGCGTAATTTACATCCACATATTTTATAGATTATTTGAATTAACAAAAGTACTATATAACTTAAAATATAATAAAGGTGAAAGGTAATATAATGGGTTCTATCCCTCTAAATTATGTTGAATGAAAGGTTCACTTAGTTCCAACTACTCTGACAGCACCTTTCCCGTTGTATTGGCCTGCTCCTGTGTGGACAAACTTGGTATTACAACACAATGGTACCCTTTCAGGCAAAGTTGACAAATTCACAATAATTGACAAATAATGTTATAATGCCGATAACAAAATACAAAGTACTGTCTGCAAACAGTTCGCTGCCTTTGGTGTGTAATATACCTTAAATTAAGCAACCGGTGACAAAAAAATGTTTGTTATTGTTAACCAAATACATTTTTGGGGATGGAAGTTAAAGTTTGATTGTTCAATGAGATCTTATAAAAAGTATTGAGTCAGTCAATTCAGACAGTTGTTTGTGTTCATTTGGAGTAGAGAGGCAATGCATTTGCTGCAACTGTCCATTGTATACAATATCATAATTTAAAACACAATCAATATTTAATGTTTTAGAGTAGACTATTATACTGTGTACCCATAATACATATTTTCCCATGCATAAAAGCTGTTATTATTGTAATGTGTAGTTGTTAACATGCATGCATGTACCTACTGTAGGCTATGTATGTTTGTGTGTTTTTGCGTGCATACAGTACGTGTGTATCTATATACCTGTGTGTGTGTGTGTGTGTGTGTGTGTGTGTGTGTTCTTAAAACCTCCCAGCTCTTTATCCGTTTTACTGGTTTTCAAGGTTATCATCAAACATGCGCGCACGCGCACGCACACACACACACACACACACACACACACACACACACACACACACACACACACACACACACACACACACACACACACACACACACACACACACACACACACACACACACACACACACACACACACACACACACGTGCACACAGCATACTTGGCGAATAGTAAAGATAAGATGTAAACCAAGTACAAGCGTATGAGTGTTTCTTTGTGAGGAGACATCTTGTATAGACCAGCAGTGCTTTCTGACGACTTCTCTTCTCTCTCAGTTTACTTCCCTTAAAACCTGGATCTCCAGACAAACCTTCAAGGACATCTCAAAAAGGTTGGCACAACACGTCATGACTATCTTCATGGTGGATGGGATTCTCTTTTTTGCTGTGGAATTGGAAGTAGCTGTGTGTGTGTGTGTGTGTGTGTGTGTGTGTGTGTGTGTGTGTGTGTGTGTGTGTGTGTGTGTGTGTGTGTGTGTGTGTGTGTGTGTGTGTGTGTGTGTGTGTGTGTGTGTGTGTGTGTGTGTGTGTGTGTGTGTGTGTGTGTGTGTGTGTGTGTGTGTGTGTGTGAGAGAGAGAGAGAGAGAGAGAGAGAGAGTCTAGGGGAGTGTCTATTAGAGATGGCATGTACCTTTGACCTTTATGACCAAGGTCATTAAATACCAACCACTCCTACATACCATCTCAGAGCTAGGTTACAGGAGCAGACTATTTGTTTTTATATTTGGCAGCCCAGGACCCACAGACTGGTTTCAACTACTTGGGGTGCCCAAAAAGGAGGCAAAAAGGCTGGCAAAGTATTGTGCTGTCTCTGCTGTAATTGGCAGACGCTGTTACTTATGCTCACAGAGTACTGAGTGACATGCTTATTGTATAGACATATGCCATGATTTTGTGAATGTAACCTTACTGCACCTATAATGTGTCCCTGTATGTTTCTCCTTTAAGTGGACCTAAATAAGTGTGTGCGTGTGCGTGTGCGTGTGCGTGCGTGTGCGTGTGTGCATTTACCCCATTCACAGGGTAAATGCAAATTGTCAATTAATGCTAACCAGAACAACAAGAAGAAAATCTTTGTTTTCCTACTCACTAGATGGATGCACCAGTTGCTTGGTCCAACCTCACCCTCCACCTTCAGGATTCCCTGACCAGCGCCTTGGGTCATTACCTTGACAGCTGGAGGCGTAACATGACGGCATCAGCAAATGCCCTGGACAACACGTTAGCAGAGGAGAACTTCAGGAATGTCGTCTGGTACCTGGCGGTGATGATTGGCATGTTTGCCTTCATTATCGTGGCCATCCTGGTCAGCACAGTGAAATCCAAGAGAATGGAGCACTCGGACGACCCTTACCACACATATATCGAGGAGGACTGGTCCGAGAAGTTGCGCCAGAGCTATGTCATCAACAACCCAAACATTGACAGCTAAAGTGAAATGTATACCTCAATCTTTGACAAAGTATAAATTAGTCTTTACACACAGGGGTGGGACATGTGGGTCATTATCATCGTCATAGTCATTATCTTCTAGGCTATTATAATCATCATCATCATCATCATCACTATCACAGATTGTCACCTTGACCATCACCAATTGATAAATAATGAATGTTGATTATGTCTGTTTATTTGTTACCTGAATAAACAGTTTTGTGCATCTAACTTGTGGCACAGAGCCATTCTTATTCCACCAAGATCAGTTCTACTTTAGGATTGAAATGTAGACCTGCCAAATATGCTATAATTAGTGGCGATATCACCAAATGGTTCTTATTTATTTATTTTATATAAGCTTCATTTATCTAGGCAGATTATTAAGAACAAATGGTAATTTTCAATAACAGCCTGTTATCATAAGAGTGTGATAATGTTTTTAATTCCCTTTTAACTGTAGTGTTTTGAGTCGAATGGGGTGGGGGGGGGGGGGGGGGGGGCAGGGACTGTGTACAGGGATGTCAGTCCCTGTCACAGGGCCTGGCATCCCTGTGAGAGTAGCGGTTCACTGTCATGTTACCATGTTGTTGCCATGGTAACATGACAGTCCTGCCATTCAGTGCTGTGAGAGTGGCCTGATGTGACAGGGCCTGACATCCATATTCTACTTATAATCACAATAGTTTTTTTTCCCCCTTTCCCTTGGAAAGTAGCCTAATCATTACTTAATAATCACATAATAATAGTCCAGTTTAATGGAAAATCATGGCAAATTTGGAAATCATGAGATGTTTAAATTATATTAGTAACACAATAAACAATACAAATCAAGCTTACATTTTAATTGTGTGGGGGGCGGGTAAGGGACCTGGATGATGGATATAGGGGGCACTGGCCCAAAAAAGTTGAGAAACACTGATGTAGAGAAAAGTAAGCTAACAGTTTATGTGTGGAGTCACATTGCTCTCTACTGGCAACATTCGTGTACTGCTGTATAGAGTGATTATCATTTTGTCTTATTACTATTACGAATGCTGCTGTCTGAGGAGCCAAACAAAAATATTTTGTATCATATTTCAGCAATGCCCTTGAACATCATGAATGCAAAACATAATCTACTGTAAATGTGATTCAGTGACAAAACAAATTACTAGGCAAAACTAATATGTGATGCATTGTTGTTGATATTCCACCTGAGGGAACCATTTCTCATTCCTCTTCTTTCGTATGCTCACTACAGCAGATCAGTTTCCATTGCTTCCTCTGGCACCAGCCACCTGCATGTCTTCTCTCACACCGCGTCCATACGGTTACATGTCGCCTTTCCGACATGTCACCTTTCCGACGTTAACTAACCCTATACCTAACCCTAACCCTAACCCTAACCGCACGCGGAAGCCACTAGTCGGAGTGGTGAGATGTCGGAATGGAAGGCGGTTACCCATCCATACATCTCCTCTTTGACCAACCTCTTTTCCTCTTGCCTGGCAGTTCCATCTTTAACATCCTTCTTCCAATTTACCCAGCATCACTCCACTCCACAATAACCAAAGCAACTCAACCGCGCCTCTCTTTGTCTTTGTCTCCAAACTGTCTAATCTGAGCTCTCCCTATAGTTATACACATTCCTGATCCTGTCCATCCTTGTCACTCTTAACAAAAATCGCAATATCATCATCTCTGCCACCTCCAGCTCAGCCTCCTGTCTTTTCATCATAGTGCCAAATCGTAAAACATAGGTGGACTCACAACTATCTTATAAACCTTCTCTTTCAGCCTTGCTTACCCTTCTGTCACAAATCAAGTATTTAAACTCATCCCCACCATTCCACTGTCCTCCCACATTCTTGCCATAACATACTCCTACGTCTCTGCAATCCCAAAGTGGCATTGTTATTTATATAGTAATTTATTTCAGTGATAAAACTTGCCAAATTCCTCTCTTGCCCACTTTACCTTTTTCAAGTGAATACAAGCCTTTCCAACGTGCATGTGATCTGAAAATGTCTAACAGGAAGTAGGTTACACGGCTACATTTGTCCTACCTACCGGAACTTCCTGTAGCGTTGTGTACTTCCGGTTGGAGCATTAGCTGTTAATGTCCTGCCTAAAATCATGTATATAAAGTAATTGTGGTGATGACACAATGATGTCACGTTTGGTTCAATCTATGTTTGGAATAACAAAACATAAAACTAAACATTACCACTTACGTCATAACGAGTCAGGCGGGGCATACATATAAGTATAACCGCATCACCACCTTTGCCACAATGAGTCAGGTGGTCTATAATGCATAAGCCGTGACACCGTGCTATTTGCTGCTTATACACCTCATGTTTAAGTGTATTAACGCAGTACATGTCGCTGCTGTACCAACTTGCACTCAACATTGCTGTTATTTGTATACAATTTGCGGTGTATGTGTTTATATTGAAACCCAATTTGCTTCGAGTCCGGTGTGAACACAGCTTTAGACAACAGGTTCCCTTGCCTAACGTGGATAAAGAGATGAGGGAAATATGGATGGAGTTCCAGACACAAAGCGTTACACAACTACAGGAGCTGGATGACAAATGCCATGAACTGGAGCAAAAGTGCAGAGAGAGAAACGAGGAGATCATCTCCCTTCTGACTGTTCTCAACGATCAGCTAGATAAAATGGAAGAGCGTCGTAAAAAGGAAGCGTGCCATGCTAAAGAAGAGCTGGACAGATTGGTGAAAGAAAAAGATGAGAGAGAAAGGCTATTATTGTTAGCAATGGAGGCTAAAAAGAAGAGCTTACAGAGAAAATTGCTTGGCCGGAAAAAACGTAGAGGGGAGAAAAGCTTGGACAATAGATTGTTTGTATGGAAAAACGAGAAGAGGATGATGTATGATGTTTAGAAATGTACTGATAAACATAGACACAAATGAGTAGACTTACTTTTTTTTAACCAGCTGTCCTGACTACTATTAGGGGTTGGGCAGACTGTAGTCCCTCTTGTATTTGCCTTTCTTCCAATCAGGATATCTGCCCATGCATGAAAATAAACACAACTTTGCACATAAATCCAGTCCTATGCCAAACTTCCTCAACTGGCATCGTGGGCCAATTTTCCAAAATCTTTGTCATGTAGATGTAGTGTAGGGAATTTCTGAATAGTATTTTAGAAATTGTCAATATTTTGAATATCTATCCTATTCCTAATGTAACCAATTGCAGCCAATGCAAATAGAGTATCTTTAAACATTAGCTTTCTCACTTATGGAGCAATCAATACAAATACAAATAAAGATGACTTCGCCTTATGTTATCTAGCTGAATTATCAGAATTCTGTCTGATGACTGCATTTCTGACACTAGTGTGAAATCTGCCTATGCGCTGGTAACTGTCTAAAAAGGCATAAAAAAAAACATACTCCAACCAACATTGTTTGGGAGTTGGTTGGAGCCATAAATCCGTGTTCCTTAACTTGGGGTGGGGGGACACCAGTCCAAAGTTTTAAATATGCTGCACAAAATCATAGCTTCCATTCACTGTCTTGCCTGTATGTCCCCCATGTGATATCAGTACAACTTGTGGTACAGAATTATCCTGTGACTTTAACAGAGCTAACTCCCACATGTAACAATTGTGAAGCAGAGTAATAACATTGTCGGCATAGCATGTTTATTCTGCATCACCCTTGTACAACCTAGACACCAATGTGTCTTTTTGAGGTGTTTTTTCCTAATGAGGATTGAAACACAGGCCATGCAGAGACTACTATACTACAGGTGCAAATGCTCATATCAGAAAATGTCCAACAACTAATAGAGAATATAATACAGTGAACTATTAACAATGCAATAATCTAGCTTATTTGTGTGATTAACTGATTGATACTCCCTTTCTATCCATAAATTGATGCTTTTGTGCAGATTTCACAAATAAGAAATCTGCACATTTCTCATTTCATTAATTTGTGAGCTTTTGTTAGCTTTGAGTCAGGCTGATTGTGTATAGCCTAATAGGCTACTGCATTTCAACTTTGTCTGCTTGGTTACCGTACTTAATTGTCTCTCATGACTCAGGCTGTTCCCTTTTCAAAGCTACTTGGTTGCAGCTGCAAAGAATAACGAGGTGGGAGGGCTAGAGATTACTGCATCAGGTGAAAACTGAAACAGATAGCAGCCAGTTCATTTCATAAAATGATTATGTAATTATAGTTATTGTAACGCATTATTATTTGTGAAATGTTCTTCTAGATGAGGGCCTAAAGGTGTTGGGGAGGTCTGAAAAAAAAAACCCTTATCATTTTTAATTTTTAAATGGCGCTTTGGGCATCAGGGGCAAAAGGGCAAGTGCTCAATGGGAATGCTAGGGTTCAATTGGTTGAGAAGTTTACAGATTTTGCTCACCTTTTTTATCCCTCTCTCACTTGCTGGGTTTCCATCAACCTGTTTTTATGCACATTTAATTTTTTTGCATAAAAAATAATGATAAAATGGTTGAAATGGTGCAAGCTTGGAAACACCTTAGCTTAGCTGAATAAGTGTAGTGAGCATTTAACTCACATATAGGCTTTATTGCTACTATCTATTTTGTAGCCTACACAGGACAATTCTAATACAAGCCACAAATTGAACATGAATGAAAACACTTCATATTACAACTGAACCACACACAAACAAACCAATAGTCTAATAACTAGGATTAATTAAACATGTCAATTACCTTTCATTGCTGTACTAGCCTGTGTGCATGGGTAGGACCAAGCACCCTTGAAGCCTATTACATTTCCAAAACAACATGCCACTAACTGGCACGCTGCTTTCTTGAGTGGTTGGTTGATAAGTGCGGATTCATGGCAGCCACGTTGACAATATCCTTCACAGGTGTTACCAATTATAGTCTATTGGCCTATAGCACACATGGGCAACATACGGCCTGGTGGACCAGACCTGGCCCCTGCACCATCTCAATCCGGCCCGCAACTTCCTCAAAAGAAGGCCTTTTACTTGTAACAGAGTATTATTACATTGTGGTATTGCTACTTTACTTAAATAAAATATCTGAATACTTCTTCCACCACTGCAGAGCACAATAGCAGCACCCTGACTCAACAGTTTTGCTGAAAGGAACAAGGTCCTAAAGCTTTAAAGGCAGGAGATCCATTCTGATTTGCTCTCATGAAACCTAATGAGCTGGTCATAAATCTTAACCTATTTTAACCTCTCAGATCCTCAGAACACTGGTCTCCTACCTGTACCTGTCAAATCTAAATCTAAATCACATTGTAAACCTTGTATGTCCAAAACCGTTATCTTTCAGGAAATGGAAGAAAGACACAAGCTCTTGTTAAGACTTTTCATTGGTGAAATATTTATAAAGCCCAGTCTTAACCACTTTCAACCTGGCATATGTTGGGCAGGTGAAAACAAATAAAGATATAAAATTCAAACAGAAAATTTAGATGCATTGTGCATGGTGACCATTGTAGATATGCATTTTTTGTGCAGCTTTTAGATATGCTATTCCATGACACGACCTCGTCATATGACGAAGTATATAATGGGTAATTATTTCATATTAATAAAAACAAAAGATGAATTATGGAAACAGAAGGTTCCTTCCCGACAGCGTCTATTTGCAAATGTTTCTCAATAACAGTGTAACTGAATTTTTATCAGACTGGTGGTGTTTTCCACAACAGGATAATTCAAATAATGTCAGGGGAGCTGCAATCACTTTTGATTGACAAATTCATTTTCAAATAGTCTAAACTGGCACCAGCAAATGGTAATATTAGTAAACCCTAATTACGTAAAATAACAATAAGCACATTATCCATATTAAACTCTTTAAGACACATCTGCAGAGCAGCCATTGCGTGTTCACGTTTACACTCTTTAACAGAGAGTTATTCCAGTTGCCCTTTGCACACCTGTTGGCAGATTGTCCAGTGAGCTGTCTCTTAAAATACATTAGCAGTTTCCCCTGCAGCAGCAAACTTAACATCCACTTTGACTCTTGCCCCTGCAGACTTACACACCCCAAAATATCTGAACCCCTCCAAATCTCTCTCGCCCAATCATCTTCTATACCCACATCCATGCCTAACAGAGCAATCATTAAGTGCATGCTTAAGGATCCCGTAAAATGCTATCAGCCGCTCTCTTGTCCTGTCCCTCTTTCTTTGCTCACCTCTTTATTTTTAGCCTCCAAACAACTGGTCTCCTAAAAATGGGCCTGTCTCGCGTGGGTAGGAGGAGAGGGGTGCTGCTATGTACGGCATCCAATCCCCAGTCTTCTACAGGCCTGATAGTCCTCCTCTTTTGCCTTTGTCTCTGCTGGAAAGAGTGAGATACAGGGTCACTGGTCCCTGTGCACATAGTTTTGGATTACCAGGGACATCTTGAGGAGAGCTCACATCGAAGGACCAACCTTTACTTATGCACTATTTCCTGTATTTCTCTACTGTTTCAGGGGTCGCGGTGACCTTGCCAGCCACACAGTTCTGCACATTGTGACCGAACCACATTCTCTGACTCTCAGGGTGTGGGTGGTAGTTGTGGACCATGCGCTCTCTGTGGTTGTTCCTGCTCCCTTGCCTGAGTCTTGTGCCTTTGGTCCCTGCTGAGAAGGGCCTGGAGTTCCCCCGCTATGATGGCAAAGACCGCGTTCTGGACATCAGCGACAAGAACTACAAGAAGGCCCTGAAGAAGTACAGCATGCTGTGTTTGCTCTACCATGAGCCCATGCCAGAGAGCAAGGAGCTACAGAAGAAATATCAGCTGACTGAGTTGGTGCTAGAGGTAAGACACAGGGAAGAGGAAGAAGAGAGAGAGCAGGGGAAACCAGCTAGACGAGATGGTGGATGGAGATGATAGATGATAGGCACAGGGGGGATTGACAGTGTTAATAAAAAGATATAAAGAGAGATAAAAAAGGAGAAGAGTGAGCAGGTGTGCTGTGGATGGGAGAGGCATGAGGAATGGGGGACTTGTAGGGGTGAATAGGTCATCGCAGCCCCTTGCCTAGGCTCGTATGACTGATTTACTGTACCAGAGCATACAGTAAAATCCTCAGTGTTCATTTATCCATTGTAGCATTTGAGTGTACAAATGTGTCCATTTGGTTACATTTGTTCGCCCAGTTAAATGAACAATGAGGGTGTTATTGCAGTACTTTGGTCCCCCACTAGTCAAAGAACCCTCTGATGAGGTCAAAACCCTATAGACTTATTATTTGACTTAACCCTTTATAAAAAAACGCATATCAATGGAGTCAACAGAATTTTCAGCCTGCCATTTCAACGTTCCCACATATATCCTATGCATGTGTATGTCTGTACTGTATGTGTTTCCTCAAAGACAATCCATGGGGGCCTGTGTGTGTGTAGTTGCACAGTGAGATACAATTCTGTCAGTTATAGTTATTTCTGCTAGGCTAATTGTGCACCCGAGTCTCACACAAACGTAGCCCTGTCATGCTTCCCTGGCTCTCCAAGAGTGGCAGAAACAGGGCAAGGGCTCCTCTATGTTATTGAACTGCACATGAAAAGGATACTGTATATCTACAAGCTCACAGTGCATTTTTAAATTGGCTACTCTCCCTATTTGTTGTATGAAGAAGTACACAGTAATTAAGCCCTATACTCCCTATATAACATTTTTAAATAAAGCAAGATCCGGGTACAAAAACTGATCATCTTTTGTGTTTCTACCTGTTACAGTATGTGTACTGTGATACGGTCAAGCAGCAATTGAAGGATTGATTGATTGCAGCAATGCAGCCCCTTTTCAGACCAGGTGTCCATTTGGATAATACTAGTATACTGGAGCCAACAACGCTCAAACTCGTTGCACCAAGAAGCTGAAGTGTCTTTTTGTTCAGCCAGCTTACCAACCGCAAAATATACAGTACTGTACTGTATCTGTGCAATTCACTTTGATCTTTATTTTTGTTAGTTTTTTATTAGGTCTATTTTCAAGCCCAAATATAAAATGCTAAACTTTGTAGATATTCAGGCTTACGGTAGTCAGATGAAATCCTAAGTGACATTTTGATTTCCTTACTGTCAGAATCCTGCACAGGGGGTGACAGCATGAGCTGTTCATTCTTTGTCACAGTCTGTGCTGAGTTGCAGCCTGATTTGTAGAATGTAACTTGAGACCTGTAGTCTTCTAACTCTGATAATAGCCTGAGTTATTTTACACAGCACAGGTGGGACATATTAGCGGGAACTAGGCACCACTGTACCCATGTACAAAGACCAATATGAACTTGACTTGTACTAAAGGTTAACTATATTTGACTACATACAGTACAGTGTAGTGGTCAGACTCGGAAGTCGTTAGTTTTGTTTAAGCAGCTATTTAGTTTCATTGGCCCATGGCATGTCGCAGAGACACATTCCTGTGTCCCGTGGGATATTGTTTGTGCCAACACAGTCAGATGTTTAACTTTTGAATGAAACTGCTGGTATATGTCTCACACAGCTGCGGTTGGCAGAAGATCACACACAATCTCACATCCTGTCAGAGGCCTGTTTGTTCTAGCATTAGCAACAACTAGTCCAGCTTACACTTTTCACAGTATATAGAGCATTCACCGGTCATCTGTCAGTACTGGCAAACATACTAGTCTGTTTAATTATCTCTGCCAGGCCGGTACGGCCGGGAGGCGGAGATTATGTTTCATACAATCAAAAATGTTCCCCATGATTCCTTGGATCACGATGCAACTCCCCATATAGGCCACGCCAATTTCTTCCATTTAGCATTTTCTTCAAAACACACGTTTTTCTACTACTCCTACAGATTTTGTCCAAAACTCACACAAATCCGTGAACATCAACTCTTGCGCTTCAACTCATCATGTGATCAAGATGTATCATACATACATATCATTTTGATTGGCTTCCAAGGTATGTGGGAGGGGCCCATTTAGCAAAAAACATTCCACAAATTTGAATTACATATTGTAACCAAAAGTGATTTCACTTCCACCCATAGGGGGTGCCACAAATGCTATAAATGTCACATGATTTCCCCCCACTAAATTAAGCACAATGGTCTCATCATGAGTCAAGTGACAATGCCTGTCAAACAGGGTTTTGATACCCCATTCTGTTTGCCTTTAATTGCTTTCAAAACATTAGGGTGGGGCCTATTTCTTTCTTTCTTTCAAACAAACCCACAAACCCAAACAGTTGCAGCGTTTGTCGTACAAACTATATTTCCACCCGCAGCTTTGAAATGACTCTGTTGTGTTAGGGTTGGTCTCCAAATCTGATTTATTTAATCTAATTCACTGCACAATGGCTATAATGGTATGCTTAGGTTATAAATAGACCACAGCATTTTGGATGATTATATAACTGTCGGTGGCCCCTGGGCTGTCCTTTCTCTGGGCTGTGTCAATAACGCCACCACCACTAATCCTTTGCTCAGCAGCTCTGTCTTCTTGCCAATAATATGGACTGTGATTGCATGCCGTGGGTCTGTGTTTGAGTCTGTACATATAGTACACTATTACACTATGTATATATCTGTGTAGCTCAGATTTGATTTGATATGCTATAAGTCGCTCTGGATAAGAGTGTCTGCTAAATGCCTAAATTGAAAATTGTAAATATGACTAACCCATGTATTACTGTTGTCCCTCGCTTTTTACTAAGTTTTAGTCAGAGCCATGTTCTTAATGTTGAAAAATCGAGGCCTTATTTTGCACAATAAAGAGCTAATTGAGATATTTTGCAAACACAACCGCTCTTGGCAATTTTGTTACAATGATGAAGAATCACAAGTAATAGTAACACTGTTACTGGTCAGTTTCTGTAGTTTATGGCTCTGTTCAATTATCTCATATGTTGCTTTCTCATTGTTTCTCATAATTTCCTCAACATTTAGTCTTTGATGATATTTTCTTTCTCTCTTCAGATGGCTGCCCAGGTAATGGAGGAGAAAGACATTGGATTTGGAATGGTTGACTCCAATAAAGACGCCAAGGTGGCCAAGAAACTTGGTAAGTGAAGTATTATATCTTCTATCCAACTCATGTCCTTGAGCAAGGACATGAGTGGCAGGCAAACTGACACTATGGGATTGGGAGCCAACCCAAGGCAAAGCCAGGAAAGGCAAGAAGCGCGTCTACATACTGTAGAGGAACTGGATTCAGGATTTTACTGTGATTTTACCGATGGAAAAACACAGAGTACGTTAAGTGGGTTAAGTCTAGCTTAAGCTATGTACAGTATCTACTTCAATAATGTTTACACTATTTGTAGGTCTGAAGGAGGAGGGCAGTATTTACGTATTCAAGGCCGACCGAGTGATCGAGTTTGACGGGCTCCTGTCTGCTGACACCCTGGTGGAGTTCCTACTAGATGTAAGTGGACTGGTGTGATTGTAGGCTGCTTGTACTAATCAACACGCTAGCATCGGTACCAGTCACAAGCCATGTGTTCTGGTGACTCCTCTCACCTTCTCTTTTGACGTGTCGCTGTGTGTTTGTCTCTAGCTGTTGGAAGAACCGGTGGAGGTGATAGGCAATGCTCCAGAGCTGAGAGCCTTTGATAGGATGGAGGAGGACATCCGCCTCATTGGCTACTTCAAGAGTGAAGACTCTGAGCGTGAGTGTGTGAGGCTGTTAGGATGAGTGAGCTGTGAGTGTGTGACGATAATGCAAGTGAAATTGCACATGAGCCTGATTTATACTTAGCGCACCAGTATTGTGCATATGAGCTTGTAGATCTGGTATTTATGCAACATGACACAGGCGTGCCAAGTATAAATCAAGCCTATGAGCATGTGCTGCCTTGAATGTAATGGGTTTGTGATAATTCGTATATCTGTGATGGGATCTTCAAGGTGAATATCCTTCATTTGATCTCATCTCCAGTGATTTACAGTTCCATTTTTACCACAACTTTACATGCAGCTGCCGGTGCCTGTTTCATACGAAGAACTCAGTGAAGTGCAGTTATTATGACTAGAGGTTCGGCCCACTACATACACGGCCCTCACATCTAGAGTTTGGGCTGCTACGTGGCCCTCACACCTACGTAGCACTGTCGATCTGACTGATATGGCCATATATGGAGATTTCTGTGTCTGTCAGCCCTTGTCGCTTTTATGGGCATAAATCGAGATCCCTGATGCCTGATGCCCCTTTTGTGGTGCATTGAGGTTAGACAACACACTCCATATTTGGGCCTAGCTGCTTTGGGAACTCCTATGGCTGAGTCATGGTGACATGAATGTGATGGCGTGGTCCAACCGCCCGCCTGTCCTCCCTTAAGCCAATTTTAATATAGGATTAGTGTATTTTATTATTATTATTATTAGTAACTTTTATTTGAATAATGATTATAAATAACAAATGAGAATATAGGATAATAAAACGTTTAACATATTAATAATATAAACGTTGTCTTATCAACATTGACATTTTCAGATTCTTCTTTA
Organism: Gymnoscopelus microlampas; assembly: GCF_963454915.1. Taxonomy (NCBI): domain Eukaryota; kingdom Metazoa; phylum Chordata; class Actinopteri; order Myctophiformes; family Myctophidae; genus Gymnoscopelus; species Gymnoscopelus microlampas. Next base: position 29,642,885 of record NC_139954.1, read on the forward strand.
AAGGTCTGGTGAAATCAAAAATACGTCTTTCAAGCTTTTAAATTTAGAGCATATCCGTGATTTTAATTACAGAACTACTCCGTTTTGAATCTCATTCTAGATGACATCCAGACGGTGTATTACTCATTTTAAACTTAATTAGCACACTAAAATATGTATCTGAAAACATTATAGGTTAGAAATAAGCCTTGTAGTAGCAAACATGCTTAGCTGGCCATCTCTCTCTCCCTTGTAAACAAACACTATAGCCCTGCGCACATGTCTGCAGTGATTGAGATTTCAACGTCCCATAGCCTGAAGGGATGGGACCTTCTGATTGGTTGAGACCAGGTTGCGACAACGTTTCAGACTGAAACTTCAAATAAAATTACCGAAAAAGCTATTGCACCCGACCTTTAAGAAGATTAGTTAACATTCTTTGAAAAGTTCAGATTATTTCCCATTCCAAGTGGCTATGACTGCCTCCCAAAGTTTGCGGGCCCTGGGTAGACAACCCGGCCTGGCCGAGATTGGCGGAGATTTGCGTTCTGAGGAGGACCGTTCTAGTTAAGGCAATCAATTCTACATGGTTCAGCCCTTCAGTAACTGTTGTTTTGTCTTCATTTCTCATACATCGCAGGCAACACACTTGTGCTCAAATACGATCAGCTTCGGCTTGGCACACGCAACATTCACAATACGTGTGGGTGTGTGTGTACACACAGAAAAACAATCCCTACGTAATTTGTGCACGGATCTGCATGTGCGTGCAAATGCATTCTCTCTACGCGGATAAACAACGTACGTCTTCTCTATTAATGTGGCGGGATGTGGCGGGATGAGCACCACAGCATCTGTTGTGTTGCCTCTGACTAACTGTGGGAGCATGAACCAGGGAGCAAAGTTCAGCTATTTCAGTTCCCTGATGTGTCTGTGACATCTCTCCTGGGGCCAGAACTAGCACGCACTGATGTGTGTAATAATACTATAGCAAAAGAAAAGTGAACTGTTTTGTGATATTACGACTCTTAAATAACTTATAATAGTGGTAATAATTATTGTATAAATGTGTGGACAACTGTTTTGTTGATGGCGATGCTAAAATGATATGCAATACGACTTGCTGGTTTGTCTGTATGTTTGTCACCTGAAAAGTAGACCAATCACAAACTGTAAGTGCATGATGTCACGAAGGAGAACCACCTCCATCCATAAACGATGGCAGCACAAACAGTCTGTACAACCAGGAAATGCCAAAGTGAATCTCATGAAGACAAGAATGTGTCAGATTTTGATAAAACTCATAAAGATCACTATTTCCATTTAAAAGACAGTCACCATTCTAGTTGACATGCCAACAAGGACCCGGTTTGTTAATGCAGGGATGATGCCATCATAATTCTTTCTGTTTAGTCCCACGCTGTGTATTGTGTGGCTTAGTTTGTACACAAACTGCACACATTGTAACTTACTATTGATAGCTCTGCCCACTGCATTCGCCCCTCATACCTTTCCTCTCTTTCATCCTCAGACTACCTTGCTTTCAAAGAAGCAGCAGAGCAGTTTCAGCCCTACATTAAGTTTTTTGCCACATTTGAGAAGTCTGTAAGTAGTAAGACATGCTCTTTCACAAAAATAAATCTGAAATTAATAAAGATTCGTGAAACAGCGTCCAACCTTGAGTGGGACACAACTTTGCCTTGAGCTGGTCTTTGGCCTTGCAGGTGGCCAAGGAGCTGACACTGAAGATGAATGAGGTGGATTTCTATGAACCCTTCATGGAGGAGCCTGTAACCATCCCAGGCAAGCCACACTCCGAAGAGGACCTGGTGGAATACATCAACAAGCACAGAAGGTTAATTGGTGCATTTCCTCTGGTGTGGATTGAGGCCTAGCCTACAGTCTAAACGTAACTGCTACGTTGTTGATGTGTGACACATGTAGTTCATATTATCTTCCCTGTGTTATCAGACCAACCCTGAGAAAGCTGCGACCTGAGGATATGTTTGAAACATGGGTGAGCGAGGACCTCTTGACTGCACATATAAGACAGATTGATATACTAAATATACTAAAAGACCTTTATATTTCTATTTGACATCTGTGAAATGCCGTGATGTCTTTCTCAGGAGGACGACATGGAGGGGATCCACATCGTTGCTTTTGCAGAAGAGGAGGACGCTGGTGAGACCATTAGCAATGTCATGATGAAACATAAATATATTACCATGTGTCTGGCCAGGGCAGATGGATGCATGAACCCATAGAACCTTTTCGGTCTAGACCAGCGGTTCTCAACATGAGGTCCGGGGACCACCAAGGGTCCAAATGGACCCTTACAGGTCTATACCTCAGAGAGCATACAAATGGAACCAAATGGTTATGGGTACATTTGGATTTTACAGTGAGATTGGGTCCCAGAGATAAAATGGTATCAAATGGAGGTCCGTGGGCTAATGCTGCATATAAAACCGGGAGTCCTTGAAATGAAAAGGGTTGAGAATCATTAACTAAACTATACTGGAACCCCAATCTACGCGTAAACCTTTTTAATCTGCTCTGAGGAAGGCTGAAACGCGTTAGCGTTCTCAATAAATAGAAGAAATATGCATCTGAGCCTGTCTTGCATCTTTTATTTTGGAGTGCCGCTTTTTCCACTTTGGTGGTATTTGAACTACACTGTAAACTCCTCAGTACTTATTTAACTCTGAGAGTTACATACTCATAAGGATCTATTTGGACCCCTGGTGGTCCCCCGACCTAATGTTGAGAACCAGTGGTCCAGACACCATGGAGTGCAGTTCTGCAAGACTTACATTGCTATCGCGTTTGTCCCATGTGGTGTTGATTTCCTGCAGATGGTTTTGAGTTCCTGGAGATCTTGAAGGAGGTAGCCAGAGACAACACCCATCTCCCTGACCTCAGCATTGTCTGGATCGACCCTGATGACTTCCCACTGGTGAGACAGATAGACAGACAGACAGGCTAACAAACACATGGAGAAAAAAAACATAGAAATATATATGTGTGTTAATTGAACTCTGAGAGTCTGAGTTACAAATGGATAAATGAACACTGAGGATTTGAACGTGTCAATATCATCCTCAACATGTCACCTAGTGGTCTATTTATTTCTAATATGCTGTTCTTGCTGCCCCTCTCAGCTGATTCCATACTGGGAGAAGACATTTAAGGTGGACCTGTTCAGACCTCAGATCGGAGTTGTCAATGTTACAGACGTAAGTCCCAGACCGGCCACGGCCAGCCAAGTTAAATCCATAGCAGTCAGACTATCCACCTGTTTCCTAGGTGTTTCACTGTGTTCCACTTCCTGTCTTTTGATCCAATGAAATCCAATGAAACCGGTCAGATGACTAATGATATCCAATGAAATCCGACAGGAAGTGGAAAACACACAGCCAAGAAACAGGTGGATAACATATTGGATTTTCCCTGAAGTTATTTAGAGTGGTTCCCAACTTTTTGTGGATCAGGGCCCACTTGAAAATCTTGCAAGTGTTCAAGGCCTACCCATCTGTCCACTTAACACGGTGGTCAGATGTGTGGGCTGCGTGCATTTGCAGAACATGTTTATTTTGATGATCAATACATTGATTGTGTTGTGGCTTGGATCAGTGGAACTAACATAGTATACTTTAAGTTCTTATCAGTATCACAATAACATTAACATTAATAAAAATATGAATGTTATATTATTATTATTATCAATACAATCTTAGTGTTTTGCCAATTATTTGGGGGCCCACAGGTTGGGAATTGCTGATATAACTCTTTTTCATATGCAGGCTGACAGTGTGTGGATGGAGATGGACGATGAGGAAGACCTGCCTACTGCTCAGGAGCTGGCGGCCTGGGTTGATGATGTTCTCTCTGGCAAAGTCAACACTGAGGATGATGACGATGATGATGATGACGATGATGACGATGATGATGACGATGATGATGATGATGATGACGACGATGATGAAGACGAGGATGATGATGGCAACGATGATGATGACAACGATGATGACGATGATGACGACGATGATGATGATGATGACGACGATGATAATGATGATGATGACGACGATGATGACGATGATGAATAATTCATAAACTGTGAATTGTAGATCTATCATTGACTTCTTGTCACTCTTGTCACGCTGTTATCAGAGTGAGTGATTTCCGGTTAACAGACCTGGATTCAGCCAGCAGGGTCGTCAGCATCACAAGCCACACCGTCACAGCAGACAGCAAAGTTTTCATTTTCACGTTTCAGAACAATCTCTTTGGGATTTGTATTGAATGGTGTGTATGCTGCACACAGTAAAAATCTACTTGATACATAAATATATATATATATATATATTATGAAATATAATATATAAAAAAATTATTGACTGGAGTTTTCCTATGATGCAAAGTCAACGTAAGTAATATTTGAGACAACAGGAGCCTGGACCAGGCATTTACTTCACACCACACCGTAAATGACTGTATGAAGATAAATGGATGTTTACAAGGAAAAGGTACAGAGAAAATATATTATGTTAGAATTGCACCTGGTCAAGTCAAATATTTCTGTTTCTGAATACAGTTGTGTGCAATTAAGCCAATATAACATAGGCTACTATCTCAGGTCTTTAGTTTAATGAACCTTGAACATTAGAGAGAACTTACCCCAACTAGAAAGTCAACTGGTACTTGAACAAAAATAGCACTTTCTATCATAATCTTTACGTATTTTTCCGAGATTAAGATTAAAGGTTCATTACCTTCAATTCCAATAAACAAATCTGATGGTCTTTGTGCGTTGTGTCCTTTTGTTGTATTGCAGCTTCAATTCAGGTAATGAAGTTTGCAGGTTGTTTTTGCGATAGAGCAGAATCCTTATGCTCTGCCCCAGGGGTCACAGCTTTGAAAACATATAATTTGCTGACAACAATCTCCATTTTCAGTAGCATACCTACATAGTAAGCATAACCCATCTCTCGCTCATTTCTCCTTCTCCATCTTTAGGGGTTTATTTCTCAACTGAATCAATAGAGCCAGGAGCAGCTGCACTGGGAGATAATAATCACCATTACACTGTTAGAAAGGTGCTGGAAAGCTCATCTGAATGCTAATTCGTCATGTTTCAGTTCCTCTATTTCGTTCCTATTCCTCTAAAAACCATTCATTCTACTCCACTGCTGTCCCTTTTCATCATGGACTTTGTAAGTCGCTCTGGATAAGAACGTCTGCTAAATGCCTAAATTGTAAATGTAATTGACTCATGTCACTGTCCGTCTAGTTTTAAGGGGGTGAATAATGCATTGTGGCAGGAGGGGTCCAGGTGTTCCTATGTGGTCCAGGTTTGGGGGAAGGGGCCTTTATGAAGCTCACTGTCCCGCTCTGCCAAGCAAAGACCTGAGATAGCAGTCTGCACTGAGTGATATCAGATGACACACACCAACCTATAGCATTATACACAGGAAGATCCTCAGTATTAATTTAACTCAGTGGTAAGGGTCCATTTATTACACTTTTAATAGTTAAATTAATACTGAGGATAATAATACTGTACATGAAGAAAACAATGCATTGCTCAAATGTCTTGAAAAGGTCATTACAAATATTTATTTTGTACAAATGTCATTTTGACACAGCTGCTGTGATTTCACAAGTGTCACCATATAAAAGAAGCCAGGGAAAACTTGTGGGCTTGTGAGTGGTCACCTGGATGACAGTGAAGACAGCGAACGCTGGTCAGTTTTTCTTTCTCACGCTCATGCACGCACACATGCACACACACACACACCCACACACACACACACACACAACCTTGAAAACTGCACATGCATGCTGAGCACATACGTACACACTGTATGTGTGACAGAGGCACGTGTGTAGTTAAGGAGACATAATGTTCACAACTATCGACACTATAAAATCCTAACTACACATACCGTAAGCGACAATAATAACACTTGTGTAAATATGAATGTACAGCATGACAGGCTAACTAAATAGGGTTTTAAATGCATTGAAGTATAATATTTATACAAATTATTTTCTTCTTTTTTTGTTTAGTGCCGAGAGAAACACAAAACTATTTCCTAAGAGCTACACTTCCAATAGGCAGAACTAGGTGGCAGTAGTGTGACACTTGACAATGACTGTGGTGTCTACACAGAGATAATACTGACACTAGAAATACTGACACTGGGTTCATCTACATTAAAGAAGTATCAAATTAAATTAAACACTTGTTTAAACACTGACGCCAGTTCAATTGAAGTCGACTATAAATTTCAGAGGGTATCATGACGGATAAGAATGTAGTTTGAGTAAAGGAAATAAAGACCACTGAATAATAATCTCTCTTATCTGAGATATCTCTTATTGAGGATGAAGGTACTTCACTTGGCATACAGGATTCCATTGTCCAGAAATGGAGTGTTTATAATGGATCCATTTCACGAGTAAGGAATTAGGACAGAAATATAAGCATATTTTTGTCATTAAGATGACATTAAGACTGAGCAGTAGACAGGGATTGTTTTAAATGTAAAAATAATAAGTTCAACCACATGAGTCAGATAACTTTCCGCGCCCTTTCTTTTACCAGCGTGTACTGTACGGGGAGAAAAAAAAGCACAAATCCCACCTTGAATAATACAGAGACAGAAATGTTCATTAATAATCACTTGGGTCGGCCTATGTCCATCTGTTCAGGCACACTGTATTTTGGGCACAGTCCATGGGTGGCCAGTGTTTTGCCAGTCAGTTACAAATATGTCTTATATTATTTACAGTCAAAATATGTCCACAAATATAGGGCAGACAGACAAGGTAGAACAAGGTAAAAAAAACAAACATAATACAATACACAAATATTGATATAAAAAGGTAGACAGGGATGTAATATGTACACGTATAAATACTATACACAAATTCACAATACATGACAGCTTAGTAGTGTAGTTGTGTGAATAGGACAATGAAGCTGAAATAGAACAGTTTTTGTTCGTTTCAGTAGGGCAACCAGGGAATTGGAAAATGTCCCCGTTGCTATAACAACACTAAGGAGCGACTGGACACAGGTCAAGACAGACTCGGTGAGTGCAGCGCATGCACACACACACACACACACACACACACACACACACACACACACACACACACACACACACACACACACACACACACACACACACACACACACACACACACACACACACACACACACACACAAATGCTTACAACCCACCTTCATGTGCTGGCATGCACATGAAAAATAACAACACAAATTGGGGCCGTCATTTGTAGTGCATAGAGGAATTCTTGAGCTGTATTCTGGTGAGCATCAGTGCAGAGCGATCCATGCATGTTTCCTCCCAATTTCCAGCCTTCATTGTGTGTCCAGGGATGCAGAGCTAGCACTTCCCTTCAGTTGAACTTCAGCCACAATTATGCTAGGTTTGTGTCCAAAGGAGTGTACAGTATGTATGTACGCAAATCATTGGGGAAGAGAAAAATACAGGTGTAAACCACAAGTACATAAAAAATACAAAAATGTCTTCTTCTTTTTTTTATTGTTGGAAAAAACAAGTCATGATAGTCATAAAAGCCCAGGTCAGACCAGATCAGCAGCACCAGTCTACTGCTCTTTTAAACTGATGTCTCTGACTGGAGCAGCAGTGTAAACTTGTGAGACTTGGGGTCAATGTACTCCTCAGTTATTCGGATGTATGGGATGCTCTTGACGGTGACAGCCAAGCTAAAATCCAGACACCGCAGGAGAAACTCGGTGCCCTCCTTCATGCTACTGGTGACTGATGCCTCGCTAACCAAAGTCCACTGGTCAGCCATCCAACGCTCCGTACCGTACTGCAGAGTAGGGCCAGGTGCTAGGTAGGCCTCCAGGAAGGCCTAAACACAGACAAACAACCACTGTTATTAAAAAAATCACAAAGAACATACTGTGGAGAGACAATATAAGAGTTTAGGTTAGGTTAAAGCAGCACTATGTAGTTTGGGCTATCAGTGGCCACTTTGACACAAATAACATGGCAGCCAACATCATTACCCAAGAGTCTCTGCAAGCATGTCCAGCGATGACGTGCTGTGATTGACCAGTCTTTGCTTTGACTGGCAGTTCTGCCTTGGTGCCTTAGAAAATGCCAGGATGAAACTCATTGTCTCCCCTATACATAATACAGTCAAGTCCCTAGCAGGGAGTCTACAGTAAATGTATGGAAGGATGATTGTTATTGCTTAAACATGTAACTTTATAATTTTGTGAGACATAATATACTTTAAAGTTGTTAAAAAAGTTACATTTTGCTGCTTTAAGTCCTGTGGATTATGACATATTTTAGCATGAATGCCTGTATGCCATATCTGTTACTGTTCTAGTGTGGCACCTTATGTACTGCTGCTATTTTTTTTTTACCTCACCGTATTGCTGCACCTCATGTCTAACTTCATGTACATACCTGCGACTATTTATGCTATGTATATCTCTTTCTGTTTGATCTGTTTCAATCCTGTGCTTTTTTTCTCCTTACTCTTTCCTGTATCCTTCCTCTCTTTCCTGAAAACAACAAATAATGTAGCTGGCATGAAAACAGAATCTCACCTACTTCTTTACACTCATAAACCTGTGATGTGACAATACATTTGGTCTGTGGTGCTGTCGTGACATAATTCAGCAAAATTCCACCTCAAAATATACCTAGCTACCTTTGACTATTTTAAATAAATCCCATCAGCAGACCAGTGAAGTCGTACTCACCTTTGGGCTCATGTTGTTGATGAGACAGAAAGCCAGGTGTTTCTGGATGTTCTCCATGCTGTGGCAGTGCTGCCTCCTGGTGGTTCGGAGGTACTTCTGTAGGGCGCGGGCCATTGAAGGGAAGATGGCTAAGGCTGCCTCCCGCACATCCATGATATCTGAGGGAGATTCCCGCTCGTCCTCTTTCTTCATTCGGCGGACATGTGTGAAGGCCTCCTCCACAGCCACCACCAGCCTAACATCGACGCAACACACAACGTTCAGCGTCCCGCAAGTTATAAACTCTTGATACTTAACCTAAGGCCTAATTTATACTTTGCTTTGCGACATCATTTGGCAAAAAGAACTGATTTGCGTACTGATTTGCACCTGTATATGTATTTTAATTGTTTTTGTTCTTGACCCTGTTTTGCATTTTAACTGGATATTGTGTTCACTTGGTTGTAGTTCTATTAGTCTGTTTGTACTGTGTATGTTTTATTGTTGTAATAGTATTCATGCTGCTCTTCGCTACGTACTTTTTCCTACACCACTTGATCAATGACCCCCCCCATTTCTCATTGGATAGCGGTCCTGCTGACCTTGTTTCAGAAACCTCAACATTCAACGTAGCTAGTTTAGCTTTAGGTTGACAAGACGAGCCAGGCTCGCACGGGGCGTGGCCATTGATCAAGTGATGTAGGTAGAAATCTGATGGCTCTTAACCAGGTCACTTGTGGAAAAGAGATTTTAATCTCAAATGAGAATTTTACCTGGTTAAAGAAAGGATAGATGATTTTGATATTTATACGTCGCACAACAAAGTATAAATTAAGCTTTACTCCTCAATGGTCAGCATTGGTCACTGTGCAACGTCAGTGACCCATTCCTCTCTTTTCCAAATCAACAGACCCTCATCGTCTCTGTTCCTCACCTGGCCCTACGTTTGCGCATTCTTCTATCATGGTCAGCCTCCTCGTAGTACAGCTCATTGTGGGCACTGTCCTTGCGCTTGGTGGCAGCTGCAGCTGACATCCGTGACTGATTCCCAGTCCCAGGCTGTGCCCCTGCTGTGTTCCCTGAACCTGCTTCATGAGGGCGCACATAGACACAAAGCCTGATTTATACTTGGTTGCGCATCGTGTCGCGCATCGAAAATAGCTGATCTACAAGCTCACAACGAGTCGCAGTGTGCCGCGTTGTGTGCTTGTAGATCTGCTATTATCAGTGCGCAACACTGGCCTGCAACTAAGTATAAATTAGGCTTAATGGTTATGTCAGCTGGAGATAGTGGACCCTGGACATTGATACATGGGTTTGTGGCTCATTTAGAAAAGAGGAGAACAAAAAGGGTCAGGGGAGGGTAAGCCACTTAAATTTGTTTGGTCCAGCACTAGGTTACAACAATGAATGTGTGTGAATAAGCCTTGGTCAGTATTATGTCCCACCCACCATTTGAAAGTTTAAGATTTGAGCTACGAGGTATGCTGATTTTAAGGACATATCTGGGGCGCCTGCCAGCTTATCTTGTTGCATTCTCAGAGACCATTAATTACAGTGAAAAGAACACAGCCCTGGCAGTTCTTTGTAATGGTTAAACCGCGGTATTGTGGGGATGGATTAAATATTCATCGATATAGACTTACAAGGCTGTAGCTCCAGTTAAATGTGTGAATTTGTTAGCTTCTGTGAAAAGTTCAAATTCAGTGGTGTTAGTGGATCAGGGTAAACTGATAAATGAATACAGAGTAGAATCAGGTCCATATTAGGCATGATTAGAGGACATACAGAATGCATTCTAGACCCTGCAGGTGAGGTATAAGTTATGCATCATTAATCTTTGATGTCCATACTTATGTGTGCGTGCGCACGCGCGCGTGTGTGTGTGTGAGTGTGTGTGAGAGAGAGAGAGAGAGAGAGAGAGAGAGAGAGAGAGGGGGGTGTGGACCGTGGAAGCAAACAACATATTTTAACAGCCGTAATATACTCTAGAGAGTGATCTATACATCATAACCCTTATACACTCCTCTACCCCACCATCTCCTCACCATGCACACAAACACACAATAATTTCGGTGAATGTCAGCCTGGCCTACATATTCATGTTGCCTAGAGACTGAATGAATGATAGGCAGAAAGGTAGACAGAGGAAGGGTGTTGGTGGTGCGGGCAGGAGGGTGGTGGTGAAGTAAAAGGGGAAAAAATAATGAAGGACAAAAAGAAGGGGAAAGAGAAAGAGAGCGAAGGAGGGAGGGAGAGAGAGACACACACACACACGCACGCACGCGCGCGCGCACACACACACACACACACACACACACACACACACACACACACACACACACACACACACACACACACACACACACACACACACACACACACACACACACACACACACACACACACACAGAGACAGAGCGAGAGACAGAGAGAGAGAGGGATCGGGAGTAATCCGGAGACGGGGCGAGTGGGAGGGGGAGAGTGAGGGTATGCGAGGAATGAGCTTTACTGTGATGAATTATTGAAGGGTTTGAAATTCCACAGCCCCAGAGGCCTTTCTGCTGTATTTTAGTGGGGGGCTGTAAGGACACCATCTCCCAGACTGCACCTCTCCCATAGATCATTACAACCACAATGCGAGTTGGCAGGGGCGGGAGGTGGGGGGAGGGTGTTTTTGCTGGTGGGGGATGGGTTGTGGTGGTTCGGTGATGCTCTGGAACCCTTTCAACGAGAGGAAACTGTAGCATCGCTGTGTGTTTGTGTGTGCAGAGGCAAGCAGCCTCTCTAGATCACACTAATGTGCGTGTGCACGCGCATATACACAGTGCAGTAAGTGTGCGCTAGCCAGGGATGCAGTTCTGTACATACAGTACATTAAGGACAGAGGCCAGAGGAATAGCTGTGAAGTCAACCATGAGATCGGTCTGTTTCCTGTGATAAAGTGCTGTGGCGAGGGACTGGGAGGAACTGTTATCAGTACTTACTGTCCAAAAGGTACATTCTCAGTTTATTTTTAAAAGCTGCTCATGAAGGCACAGGGGAAAGAGAGAGAAGGGGCACAACAACAAGGAGGCGGAAGGAGAGCAGTCATGAATACAAATGAAATGGTATCATCTGAAGACAGATCAAAGAAAACAGATGTTTGTATGTGTTCTTAATTATGTCCGTTCGCGAGGACACTCACCATCCACGTTGTAGACCTTCAAGCCTGCAAGGTGTTTGGCAGCCCGGTGCTTGGAGGCAGAGAGGAGGGCTGGGTTGTGGAGTGGAAAATCTCGGTAGTAGTACTCCAGAATGGACAGAGCCACCTTCTGGATACTGAGACACAGACAGAGAAAAAGAAAGATGATGGATGTGGATCTCAGACTTCATGTGGGCAGACTGTATGATGTATCTATTTGGGTTTCAGCCCAAGCCAACTGCCATTCACTTCCATTATAGAAACAAATTGACATATTTCGATGTCTACTGTGCATGCTGCCTACTGGCAAATGTGGTCCTGATCAGTCCAGCGGTTTGCGCGAATACACCCGGACAATCAAACACACACAGACCCATTTGTAGACGCCATTGCCTCCTACAGAGCTGCCTTACCGAGTAAAAAGTCAAACACAGGATCGGTGTCTGTCTGGGGCATATTCCCATTACTACCCTCTCTCGCTTGGTCCTAGAATAGTAGCCACCCCCCCGCCCCAAACCTTCCTGACACAGCCCACCCCCCTCAAGCAAACTGGACAAGGAGACTGAATGATGAGTAACTCAATTACTGCTACCGCCATTCTTCCCTCTGGACATGAGCCTCCAATTACACACATAGATCAACAAGGAAAGGGGGGGGGGATACTTGGAGCTGCTGTATACGTGCGTCCTCCAACAATGTCAAGACGATCTTTCTCATCCCGCCACCTCACTTCTCACACTTTATTTCTCTAATACTTAATCCTCTCTGGGTTTTTTTCTTCGAGAAAATGACTACTGGACACAGCAGCCCCTCCTAAACGCAAGCGAGCAAGTGTTGCATGCGCTGTACCTGAGCTGTCCCACGTTGTAGTGCCGCGTCTCTCCGTCCGTGGAGCGGATGATGCGTATGCTGTAGCAAGGCTGCAGGTGCCGGAGCTCCAGCAGCACCACGGCCAGGTAATGAACGAACAGCAGGGAGTCCACCAGGGACACAGCAAACTGGACTATGCCGTGGTAGTCCTCGTCCTGCACAGGTACACAAACACACATACACACCTTATGATGTCGGAATTATGAGCGGACCCCGCAGTGACGCGTAGGGTTTATGCCTACAAGCCTGCTCTCAAGGCCAAATGTATTGATAAGGGTGCCACTGTGCTCTGACTGTCTGGTGCATTGTCCTTATAGAAACTTACTATGGATTAAAGAGGATTAAAGAGAAGCTGGTAAGAGCTAGCTTCTTCCAGCTGCGCCTATTGGCAAAGGTCAAGCCCTACCTCTCTCCCAGCGACCTTGAGAGAGTGATCCACGCCTTCATTTCTCCCAGGCTGGATTATTGTAATTCACTTTACATCGGCATTGACCAATCGCTGCTTAAACGTTTGCAGTTCATCCAAAATGCCGCTGCCTGCCTCCTCACTGGTACAAAGAAGCGGAACCATATTACCCGTTCTGGCCTCTCTCCACTGGCTCCCGGTCCGTTTCAGAATTGATTTTAAGATTTTGA